>NC_140165.1:193964182-194161682 GCF_963971535.1 Notolepis coatsorum
AGCTTTCTGAGTAGATAATTCATCTGTATCGCAACAGAGTCACGGATCTGGTCGGGGCAGGTAGCATTATGTCGGGAAAATCTTTATGAAATAAACAAAAGTGAATTAAGGAATTTAAAACGAAGTTTAGCATATTAAATCGTTTTATAAGCTTATAGCTTTTTTCGTGCTGATTGGAGAAGGGTCCAGCTGCAGAGCCGGAGAGCAACTCTCAGGGCCAAGATAGCACTTATACTATTTTGAGAGAGACAGCAGAGAGACAGACAGCAGAGAGACAGACAGACAGACAGACAGACAGACAGACACTGTTCCACAGTGTGTGTGTGTGTGTGTGTGTGTGTGTGTGTGTGTGTGTGTGTGTGTGTGTGTGTGTGTGTGTGTGTGTGTGTGTGTGTGCGTGCATGCGTGCGTGCATGTATGTGACTACTAGTCTAATAGTAGAGACTCAGCCCCCCCCCCCCCCCCCCCTCTGGACCACCTCCTAGTAGAGACTTCTCTAGGAAGAAGACGAAGATGAGGATTAAGGGCCCGCGTCCACCTAGCGCATATTTAGGACCGCACGCGTCTGTTTTCAATGTATTACAATGGGGATGGAGCGCATGCGGCCCCATGCGGCCGCCTCTAGGAAGTGCGCTGCCGTCGGCTTCTTTTTTCAGCGCCTTTATGCGGCCGCACAAGCCAGAGAGTTGAAACTGGCTGAACTTTTCTAGAGCGGTGCGCCGAGCGCATATTCAAACAACCAATCACAGCCAGTCATCTACCACTCTGCTTGTAACCTGACACCGGAGCTGCCTGCCTGTCTGGCTGTCTCCACACAGACCATTGAGATCCGCGACAAAACTAATAATAATAACTACACGAATACACTACTAAAAAGCTAATAAAAAGCAAAGGGCGAACTGTGGTGTCAGGCAATAACTATATATATAATTAATATACAATAAAGTTATTCAAATATGCTATAATATGTGCAAAACCGCGGCATGGCTGTAGATTTCTTTCTGTCATCTACAAGATGCGCGTCAAGCCAGCTCTGCCGGCGCACTCCCAGCATGTTTCACGGCGAAATATGCGCTAGGTGGACGCGGGCCCTAAGGCGAGACACTGCAGGTGAATAGGCAAATATACTTTTTTTGTTGATTTTGAGATTTTGTTATATTTTGCTTCCTAAACATGTCTTCTATGAAACTAGTGACAATAAAACGTCAATAACACACATTTAGTTGTTCATTTTACTTCATTTTGCCTTATTGCATCCATAAATGTCCACATATTTAATGGGGAAGTGCCTCATTTGCATATATAAACATAAATTTCAGAAAACTTGTCTCTACTAGGAGGTGGTCCAGAGGGGGGGGGGGGGGGGGTCTCTACTGGGAGGTGGTCCAGAGGGGGGGGGGGGGGTCTCTACTAGGAGACTAGTGGTCACACACACACACTGTGGAACAGTGTCTATCTGTCTGTCTGTCTGTCTCTCTGCTGTCTGTCTCTCCGGCTCTGCAGCTGGACCTTCTCAAATAAGCACGGAAAAGCTTTTAAGCTCATAGCTCCAATTTGGGTCCCAAATTGCGGTACAAATGAAGGAGGTGTCTCGGGTAGTGGACTCTAGTTAATATTATGTTCTCTCTGCAATTAGACTGCCCCTCATTCATTCATTCATCCCTATCTGATGCTATCTCTGAAAACAGTTCCTGCGAGCGCAGTCAGTGCACCCGATAACGCTATATATATAAACCTGCATTCATTCGGAGAGAAAGACCTATTCCACATGCTATTTAGGGTTTGACAATAATTACACTAATATCGCTATTTCACAATGAACTATAATGAATTACGGGGGTCATATAGAACACGCGCCAGTGTCTTTATTTCCGCGTTGAAACGAATGCATGTACTGAGGAGCGCTTGTGCCGTAGTAACGATATTCTACCACTGGGCGTCAGCTAAGCATGCTCAGAGCTGTGCGTACACATAAGCACAAAGTCAAGTTCAAGTTGAAATTTAAGAATCCCACTCTTTGCTTAGAAATGGTCGTACACACAGCTTAAGCACATATCTGTGCGTAAGTCACGTTGGTGAATGAGGGCCCAGGTCTTTTGTGCATTTTTTACCTGCAGGAAAGATGCCAGTTGGAACAGCATGTCCACGTTGCTGTCGGTGATGACTGCTTCTCCGGAGTAGGCAAAATCCAGGAAGGAGCTCACAGCGCCTTGAGACTGGTTGCCAAGGGTTACCGATCCATCATCACGCTCACGCATGGCCACCTCAAACATGACCCTGTCAGACCAAACACATTGTAATGTTCATCATGATGATATAATATTTTGTATTATGTTATGACAGATATTATTTCATATTACATCATAGTATATATTATATTTTGTTACATTATATTGTATCATATGCTCAGTGTGGCTAAACCTTCAATGAAGTAGCTCCAACATTTTCATTATTTTATTGCTTCTTACAAGCAACAAATAATTTTATTCATACTGGTGAAGTTAAGTCAAGAGTGAACCTTTTATCAAACTGGTGAAGTTAAGTCAAGAGTGAACTTTTTATCGAATGAAAGATGATAACACCACCAGAATCTAAGAATAATTTGTCTCGTGTGACACATGGTGCAAAGATGGCAGAAACTAGTCTAACTCCGGCAGAAAAGATGGTGCTGGTTTTCGGATTAACCTCTTTGGGTTAGAAAGATGGTAGAAAGACAGGAGAAGATGTTTGATAAACTGACCAGTGAACAGAAAAACAAACAAGGAAATTCAAGAATATGGCCGAAGAGCAAACAACAATTATAACCGCTCTCGATGAAAACATGGCCGTGGTGAAGGAGCGGCTCGAGAGTATAGAATTCAGAGTGTCTGTGTTGGAAACTGCCGAAATTGAAAGGAAGGCGGAACCACTGGCTAAAGCAACAGAAATTGAGAGATTGACTGCTAAATTGGCAGAGCATGAGGAAAGAGACAGACATGTCAATTTGCGCATAATGGTTTCCCAGAGGGAGTGGAAGGAAAATATCATATCAGGTTCCTGAAGAAGATGGTTCCTGAGGTTCTTGGCGAGGAATTCACAGGGGAGTTGCTGCTGGAAAGGGCTCACAGAACAGCAGCACCTCGCAAAGCACTCAGACCGCCAAGATTGATTGATTTACAAGTGTCTTTAAATTGTCGTTGACCATCTATAATATATTTGAGTTTGATGGCTTGTTAAAGTAATCAAAGTATTATTATAATTATGTTGTAACTCCCCTGTGAATTCCTCGCCAAGAACCTCAGGAACCATCTTCTTCAAAAACATTGGTTTCTGATCCAAGAATTTTATGGGAAGCAGTAAAAAGATTCATCAGGAATAATACTACTATATGTATCTATCAGAAATAAAGAAAAAGCTGCTAAATTGGAAGCTCTGGAATTAAAATATGCTACTCTTGATACTACTTCACTGATGCGGTTTCCCTCCAAAAATAACTGATTAAAAAAGGAGATTAACTCAATTCTGAGACGCCGTTCTGAGATTCTCATGCACAGAACTAGACAAAAATACAATTTTCATTCTTCCAGACCTAGTCATCTATTGGCTTTGAGACTTAGAACAAAGACTGGAAACAAGAATTGGAAGAAGTCTGTGCTGCTATACCCCTAAGCGAATCGATGAAGAAGTTACCTGTCCCTCCGATCATTCCTGTAGTAAAGCATTTCACTTATTTAGGAGTAGAGGTGTTCGATTCAGTACACCAAACGGCAAAATATTATTATGATAAGACATTAACCAAAATTAGATCTGACCTAGACAGGTAGGTGTCATTGCCTAACTCATTATGTAGTAGAGTTTCTATAATCAAAATTAATGTTTTGCCACAGGTGATTTTTTTCAGTTCAATGTTACCTCTTCCTTCCGCAGCTAAATATTGGTGTAAATTGCAGACTGCCATGACAATTTCTGTGGAATGGTAAAATACCTTGTATAAGACTCATCACGATGCAACGAGAGAGGAAAGATGGCGGTCTATCTCTCCAAAATAAACAACATTAACATGATTTGACCCTGAAGCCAGGAGGAGAGCTTAATTTACCCTCACTCTATACAAACTGTCACAGCTGAGCGTGTTGAACCCAATATGCAGACACAGAGACAATACAGACAGGTCTTGGTATAACCAATCTATTCAGGATATTGTAGTTAATCATGAGGGCACAAGAGGTATGATTACTATTACTAATCTTTATTGCTTCATCGCTCAACACTCTTATAAACCTCTGGCACTGGATACCTTATGGAGGGCCAACTAGATCCAGACTTTGAATGGACAGATGTTAGGTTGAACATATTACTGGCATCTAGAAATCCAGACCATCAACAGATTCATTATAACTTTATACACAGAACTTATTTGACACCAAGGATGCTTTGTTCCATTAAATTAATTTCAAGCCCAAATTTTACATTATGTAACAATAATCCAATGGGTACTTACTTACATATGTTCTGGGAGTGTCCCCCAGTGGCTAGTTTCTGGGTGTCTTCCAAATTGTTTAAGATTAATGTTCCTCCCTTGCCCAATGTGTTCATTCTGAATGACTGACTTGTGAAAACACAAACTCTTCTTGCTGGGCTGACAGCAGCAAAGATGTTGGTAACTATGCACTGTAAACACCCTCATACATGTCTGAGAGCATGGACTTTGATGTATTTGGACATTGTGTATTTGGAGCTTTCGACAACTCTTGTACATGGAGCATAGGAGGAAACCATTACAATAGGAGTGATCTGGCGGTACAGTTGAAATCCACTGTAAGTTGAGATAATATAGTGGTGGTAGCTTGGACCTCAGGGGGGTGGGTTCTTAGTGGGTTCTTCTTTTTATTTTTTTCTCTACTTATGTAAATCTTTATTGTATATTTTTAATTAATGTTTGTGTTTTGTTATCCTTTTAAAAATAGACTGCAAAGGTTGGGGGGCGCTAGTGAGCGGTGAATGGAGTAGTCGCATTTTTCTGAGCTCCCTCCTCAACTTCTAATTTTGTATAAAAAACACACGTTTATCTAACAGTTTGCTTGAAAAAGTATCAACAGACTAAATATAACACTACCGCCGTGGAAAGTTGAGATTATATGGAATTTACCGATGGGAAGGGGCCAAACAAACAAAAAAAAGGCAACCGCAGCTGGCAAACGACAAACAATGGCCACTACGAGACAAGCAGCAGCAGCCCAAACATCTGACGACACTGCCAGCGCTGCTATTCTGGCTGCAATTGAAAGCCAGGGTAAGAGTCTGAAGAAAGCGATGGACGAGACCCGAGTCTCTATCACATCCCGTTTGGACAAGTTTGAAGCCACTTTGGCATCCCTGCAGTCCGAGCAGAACAGCGTGAAGCAGCTAGTGACGGGGATAGAAGTGACGGTGAACGACCACGACGCGCGTCTGAAACTCCTGGAAGAATCCCAAAAATCCTTACGGAAGGAAAACACAGAACTCCGGGCTAAGCTCAACGACTTAGAGGGCCGGTCCCGCCGGCTGAACCTCAAATTCGTGGGAATCAAAGAGGGCGAGGAGAAGGGAAGGCCTACTGACTTTGTGACCGAGTTGGTCTCGCAACTACTTGGCAGTGAAAACTTCACCAAGCCAATTAAAGTGGACAGAGCCCATCGTATCCTGTTAGCCAAGCCCGCTGAGGGGGAGAAACCACGCACCATTATCGCCAAGATGCACCACGACAAAGACAAGGACCGGGTCCTGCGTCTCAGCCGCGAGCACGGTCCTCTTTACTACAAAGGATCCAGAGTGTATATTTTTCCTGATTATACAGCGGACGTGATGACCCAGCGCAGAGCCTTCAGTGATGTGATGAAGACCCTCCGAGAGGCAAATGTGAAATACAGCCTACGCTTCCCAGCCAAGTTGCGCGTCGAGCACAACTCTACTGTCACAATGTTTGGCACCCCGGAGGAGGCTGTGCGCTTTTCCAAGACTCTCTCAACTGATGGACCTGGTCCCATGCTGGCGGTCTCAAGCTGACTGTATATAAACTGATTTGTTGACTATTCAACATAAGACACGTGTGAACACTTTATTATTTTTCATCCACTGAGTTGTGGAGGGACAGCTGTCTAGGTATTGGTAACTATAACGTTAACCGGTGTAATGCGATGCCTATTCTTTTGCCCAGCTGTCTTCGTGAGTATATGGGGATTTTGCCGTTCAGTTTTGGTAAGCGGCGGTGGGGGGGTGGGGGGGTTTATTGTGTTGCCAGTCCTTATTGTTATATTTTTGTATCTGAAGTCTCTTTCAAGAAGGTGGATGATCAATGGATTAAAATGTACTTCATATACCATGCTGTTTGTATTAAGATTGTTATCACTTGGTCGTGATGACGCAAGGGGTTAATATATCGGGGGGTGAGAAGCCTATTACGATGGTGTCATGGAACACTAAAGGATTGGGTAGTGCAGTTAAAAGGGGAAAAGTATTTGCTCATTTGAAAACATTGTCTGCAGATATTATATTTTTACAAGAGACTCATATAGCTCCAACGGAACAGAGGCGCCTGAGGAAGCACTGGGTGTCACAAGTGTACCAATCTGCTTTTTCTTCCAAAGCAAGAGGGGTTGCTATTTTATTTAGTAAATCTGTCCCATTTCAAATGACCACGGTAGTCTCCGACCCCGGAGGCAGATATGTCATGGTGTCTGGTAGCATTAATTCACTACCAATAACATGCCTGAATATTTATGGTCCTAACATTGACGACCCAAGCTTTTTTCGTAAAATATTTGACATAATCCCTGATCTGAATACCACCAACTTGATTTTAGGTGGAGAAAAGTGTGTTCATGCCCATCTCAGGGAGCCTAGACTCTTCCTTTACTGACAGCTTACCCTTTAAAATAGAATATGACCACTTCACCTATCTGGGAGTAGTTATACCAAAGGATCCCAAACTCCTATTTAAACTGAACTTTGGTGAAATGGTCTCAAAATTGAAGAAAAATATGGAGAGGTGGAGAATTTTGCCAGTGTCTTTGGTGGGGCGTGTGCATGTCATAAAAATGGTGGTTCTCCCCAGGTTCCTTTACCTTTTTCAGAGCGTGCCTATTTTTTTGACTGCCTCTTTCTTTAAACAGATAGACACTATACTTCTGCCATTTGTCTGGGGCTATAAAGCACATCGTATTTCAAAAGCACACTTGCAGAAGCCAAAGCATATGGGGGGGCTGGCCCTGCCGGTATTCCAGCACTACTACTGGGCTGCTAATGCAAGGGCCATGACCTTCTGGCAAGATTACTTCATAGGTGATGCTACAGTAGCCATGGACGCCCCCAGGTGGCTAGACATGGAGGCGCATGTGAACCTAAAAAGCTCTCTTCCTGCAATGTTATTTTCTAAGTGTGATACGATTAATAAGATGGCTCTCAACAATTTTATCCTTCGGAACTCATTGAGAATATTGAGTCAAATCAAAAAGGTTTTCAAAGTACCTTCAACCTCGGCATATGCTCCAATATGTGATAACCATAATTTTCCCCCTGGTCAATCTGATATTGTTTTTTCATTATGGAAGGGAAAGGGACTGGCCACTATTAAAGATCTATATGTTGATCGTCACTTTGCCTCATTTAACGAACTTAAGTCTAAGTTTAATCTTACAAGCTCACACTTCTTTTGTTACCTGCAGGTTAGAAATTATGTCCGCAGTAATATCCCAGACTTTGAGACATGTCCTGCTGATTACCAGTTTTATAATCTCATGAGCCGATCACCAGTTTCAAAACACCTGATCTCTGATTTTGTTTCATATTTCTCTGTCCAATCTATGGCTTCCTCCGACCACATTAAAGATGTATGGTCCACAGAGCTTAGTATGGAAATCTCTGATGAGATGTGGGAGGAGGGACTTAGCAGGATACATAAATGTTCTATTAATGCCAGAGTCCAACTTATACAGTTTAAGGTCATTCACAGACTACATTACTCTAAAACCAAACTGCATAGAATCTATCCCTCTGTATCGCCTATCTGTGATCGTTGCATGTCCGCAGAGGGTAATCTTTCACATATGTTTTGGTTTTGTCCCAAGCTATTTAAGTACTGGGTAGACATTTTTGACTGGTATACCAAGGCGTACAAAAGAGAGATTGCCCCAGACTGCCTTCTAGCTTTACTCGGCTGTTCAGCTAACACTGCAGAATTACCTTACAATGAGCAGGAGGCCCTGATGTTTGGTATGGCTGTGGCCAAAAGAATTATCCTGAAGGAATGGAAAGACACATAGTCTCCAAATTTTAAAAGATGGCTCACTGAGATGGTCTCCTCTCTGCAGCTGGAAAGCATTCGTCACAGTAGGTCTGAGACCTTGAACAAATTTGAAATGATATGGGGTCCCTTTTTGGAATGCTTAGCTAGAACATAAGTGCTTCTCAATGTCCTCCTGTGTATTTTCTGTACTATGTATTGGTGTTGTCAGGATAGTGGAATTTCGAGCTTCGATGCGATACCTTTTTCGATACCACAGGGAAAAAGGTTAAATCTTAAATTATAATTTTTTTTGATAGGTTTTGCTTCTGTTGCTGGTTGGTTCTCCTCAGCTTCTCTCTGGTACTGTAGGAGAGGATAGATATGGCACTTTTGAAACCCTTTGTTTATCTTTAGATCATACATTTGGAAATAACTGTTCATCTCACTTCAATCGTTTTTTGTTGCAGAGCATGGTGTTTTCTCAGGCAGACAGATGTAAACACTGGTCTGTGTTGCATGTGCCTGACGGGCTGAACTGTTTGTATTGCAGTCATGTTCCGACTTAACTGAATGCACATGTGTGTGTGTGGACTGCTGTACTATTGCGGGTATTGAAGTGAACAATGCAACTTCCTTTTTTTTTTATTTTATCTTTTTTTATAAATGATTAGGTGTCGATATTTCGGGAAATGAGTATTGAAACAGTTTTGGGTATTCAGAATCGATATGTCGATTTTTCGATATTTTCGACAACACTACTATGTATGTGTGTAATATATATGTATGTGTATATATGTCAGAGAATCAGCCCCTTGCGTCCTTAGTGTATAGCATATGACATGGTGTATGTTTGTTCATTGATGTGACAGTGTCTGGCAACATACTGTTTGTGTTCTTTTTATTTATTTTTTATTTTCTTTGTGTTTGTGATTTGTCTTGATGTGTGTTTGTGAAACTATAAAAGCTGAAAATAAAATATTATAAAAATAGACTGCAAAGACCAAACTGAAAGTTGTTAAATGAGACGGTCTGGTCTATGGAGGAGACTGGGGCTGACGCATGCCTGGTTAAAAGGAGGAATCCTCTTGGTGCCAAAATGTATACACATAATATGGATCAAGAGAGGCTCAAAATGGCCCACAGTTGGCCCACAAATTAACTTAGTAAAGTGACATAATAACACACACACACACACACACACACACACACCTACACACACACACACACACACACAAGACAGACAGACAGACAGACAGACAGACAGACAGACAGACAGACAGACAGACAGACAGACAGACAGACAGACAGACAGACAAACAGACAGACAGACGCACACACTACACAGACAAGACAGTCAGACACACAGAGCAACCTGAAGAAGTCACTGCAGGCTGCGAGGACGGCTCTGTGACAGGGGAAGCTCTTCTCCTGGACTCTGATGGTGAAGTCAAACAGTAGGCCTCGCTCCCGGAACAATCTGAGCACACACAGAAGTCTCAGTCCCTGAGACTCAGACACCCGTAGCTGAATCCTGCGTTCTAGAACACTCTCCTGCTGTCCCATGGGAATGCTGTCCTGCTGTCCCATGGGAAGGGTGTCCTGCTGTCCAATAGGAAGGGTGTTCTGCTGTCCAATAGGAAGGGTGTCCTGCTGTCCAATAGGGAGGGAGTTGTCCTGGGAGGTGGTGGAAAGGAAGCAGGCCTCCAGACGATCATCCATCTTGACTCAATCTGATCAATAAAATATCAGTTAATCTGATCAATACAATATCAGTTCATCTTATCAATCTCCATACTGTCTTCATTAGCTCTAATACTAACCCCATACTGTCTTTGTTAGCTATAATACTATCTCCATACTGTTTTCATTAGCTCTAATACTATCTCTTCAACTTCAACTTCAAATTACTTTATTTTCCTTTCGGAACTTCATTTGTGCAGTGGTTGAAAGACAAACATACAGTCACAATACATAGACACTCACCACTATATACTATGGATATATTAAAAACCATGTGGAGCAGTTCTATATATATAAATAATAAATAATAGTAGTACAGGTACATAGTATATGTCCATCAGGTGGAAGGGGGAGTCTATTTTAAGTAGTCCAAAGTCCTAGTAGTCCTAGTAGTAGTACTATCTCCATACTGTATTCATTAGCTCAAATACTATCTCCATACTGTCTTCATTAGCTCAAATACTATCTCCATACTGTCTTCATTGGCTCAAATACTATCTCCATACTGTCTTCATCAGCTCAGATACTATCCCCATACTGTCTTCATTAGCTCAGATACTATCTCCATACTGTCTTCATTAGCTCAGATACTATCTCCATACTGTCTTCATTAGCTCAAATACTATCTCCATACTGTCTTCATTAGCTCAGATACTATCTCCATACTATCTTCATTAGCTCAGATACTATCTCCATACTGTCTTCATTAGCTCTAATACTATCCCCATACTGTCTTCATTAGCTCAGATACTATCTCCATACTGTCTTCATTAGCTCAGATACTATCTCCATACTGTCTTCATTAGCTCAGATACTATCTCCATACTGTCTTCATTAGCTCTAATACTATCTCCATACTGTCTTCATTAGCTCTAATACTATCTCCATACTGTCTTCATTAGCTCAGATACTATCTCCATACTGTCTTCATTAGCTCTAATACTATCTCCATACTGTCTTCATTAGCTATAATACTATCTCCATACTGTCTTCATTAGCTCAGATACGATCTCCATACTGTCTTCATTAGCTCAGATACGATCTCCATACTGTCTTCATTAGCTATAATACTATCTCCATACTGTCTTCATTAGCTCAGATACTATCTCCATACTGTCTTCATTAGCTCAGATACTATCTCCATACTGTCTTCATTAGCTATAATACTATCCCCATACTGTCTTCATTAGCTCAAATACTATCTCCATACTGTCTTCATTAGCTCAGATACTATCTCCATACTGTCTTCATTAGCTCAGATACTATCTCCATACTGTCTTCATTAGCTATAATACTATCCCCATACTGTCTTCATTAGCTCAAATACTATCTCCATACTGTCTTCATTAGCTCAGATACTATCTCCATACTGTCTTCATTAGCTCAGATACTATCTCCATACTGTCTTCATTAGCTCAGATACTATCTCCATACTGTCTTCATTAGCTCAGATACTATCTCCATATTGTCTTCATTAGCTCAGATACTATCTCCATACTGTCTTCATTAGCTATAATACTATCTCCATACTGTCTTCATTAGCTATAATACTATCTCCATACTGTCTTCATTAGCTCAGATACTATCTCCATACTGTCTTCATTAGCTCAGATACTATCTCCATACTGTCTTCATTAGCTCAGATACTATCTCCATACTGTCTTCATTAGCTCTAATACTATCTCCATACTGTCTTCATTAGCTCAGATACTATCTCCATACTGTCTTCATTAGCTCAGATACTATCTCCATACTGTCTTCATTAGCTCAGATACTATCTCCATACTGTCTTCATTAGCTCAGATACTATCTCCATACTGTCTTCATTAGCTCAGATACTATCTCCATACTGTCTTCATTAGCTCAGATACTATCTCCATACTGTCTTCATTAGCTATAATACTATCTCCATACTGTCTTCATTAGCTCAGATACTATCTCCATACTGTCTTCATTAGCTCAGATACTATCTCCATACTGTCTTCATTAGCTCAAATACTATCCCCATACTGTCTTCATTAGCTATAATACTATCTCCATACTGTCTTCATTAGCTCAGATACTATCTCCATACTGTCTTCATTAGCTATAATACTATCTCCATACTGTCTTCATTAGCTCAGATACTATCTCCATACTGTCTTCATTAGCTCAAATACTATCTCCATACTGTCTTCATTAGCTCAGATACTATCTCCATACTGTCTTCATTAGCTCAAATACTATCTCCATATTGTCTTCATTAGCTCAGATACTATCTCCATACTGTCTTCATTAGCTATAATACTATCTCCATACTGTCTTCATTAGCTCAGATACTATCTCCATACTGTCTTCATTAGCTCAGATACTATCCCCATACTGTTTTCATTAGCTCAGATACTATTGCCATACTGTCTTCATTAGCTATAATACTATCCCCATACTGTCTTCATTAGCTCAAATACTATCTCCATACTGTCTTCATTAGCTCAAATACTATCCCCATACTGTCTTCATTAGCTCTAATACTATCCCCATACTGTCTTCATTAGCTCAGATACTATCTCCATACTGTCTTCATTAGCTCAAATACTATCCCAATACTGTCTTCATTAGCTCAGATACTATCTCCATACTGTCTTGATTAGCTCAGATACTATCTCCATACTGTCTTCATTAGCTCAGATACTATCTCCATACTGTCTTCATTAGCTCAGATACTATCTCCATACTGTCTTCATTAGCTCAAATACTATCTCCATACTGTCTTCATTAGCTCAGATACTATCTCCATACTGTCTTCATTAGCTCAAATACTATCTCCATACTGTCTTCATTAGCTCAGATACTATCTCCATACTGTCTTCATTAGCTCAAATACTATCCCAATACTGTCTTCATTAGCTCAGATACTATCTCCATACTGTCTTGATTAGCTCAGATACTATCTCCATACTGTCTTCATTAGCTCTAATACTATCTCCATACTGTCTTCATTAGCTCAAATACTATCCCAATACTGTCTTCATTAGCTCAGATACTATCTCCATACTGTCTTCATTAGCTCAGATACTATCTCCATACTGTCTTCATTAGCTCAGATACTATCTCCATACTGTCTTCATTAGCTCAGATACTATCTCCATACTGTCTTCATTAGCTCAAATACTATCTCCATACTGTCTTCATTAGCTCAGATACTATCTCCATACTGTCTTCATTAGCTCAAATACTATCTCCATACTGTCTTCATTAGCTCAGATACTATCTCCATACTGTCTTCATTAGCTCAAATACTATCCCAATACTGTCTTCATTAGCTCAGATACTATCTCCATACTGTCTTGATTAGCTCAGATACTATCTCCATACTGTCTTCATTAGCTCTAATACTATCTCCATACTGTCTTCATTAGCTATAATACTATCTCCATACTGTCTTCATTAGCTCAGATACGATCTCCATACTGTCTTCATTAGCTCAGATACGATCTCCATACTGTCTTCATTAGCTATAATACTATCTCCATACTGTCTTCATTAGCTCAGATACTATCTCCATACTGTCTTCATTAGCTCAGATACTATCTCCATACTGTCTTCATTAGCTATAATACTATCCCCATACTGTCTTCATTAGCTCAAATACTATCTCCATACTGTCTTCATTAGCTCAGATACTATCTCCATACTGTCTTCATTAGCTCAGATACTATCTCCATACTGTCTTCATTAGCTATAATACTATCCCCATACTGTCTTCATTAGCTCAAATACTATCTCCATACTGTCTTCATTAGCTCAGATACTATCTCCATACTGTCTTCATTAGCTCAGATACTATCTCCATACTGTCTTCATTAGCTCAGATACTATCTCCATACTGTCTTCATTAGCTCAGATACTATCTCCATATTGTCTTCATTAGCTCAGATACTATCTCTATACTGTCTTCATTAGCTATAATACTATCTCCATACTGTCTTCATTAGCTATAATACTATCTCCATACTGTCTTCATTAGCTCAGATACTATCTCCATACTGTCTTCATTAGCTCAGATACTATCTCCATACTGTCTTCATTAGCTCTAATACTATCTCCATACTGTCTTCATTAGCTCAAATACTATCTCCATACTGTCTTCATTAGCTCAGATACTATCTCCATACTGTCTTCATTAGCTCAGATACTATCTCCATACTGTCTTCATTAGCTCAGATACTATCTCCATACTGTCTTCATTAGCTCAGATACTATCTCCATACTGTCTTCATTAGCTCAGATACTATCTCCATACTGTCTTCATTAGCTATAATACTATCTCCATACTGTCTTCATTAGCTCAGATACTATCTCCATACTGTCTTCATTAGCTCAGATACTATCTCCATACTGTCTTCATTAGCTCAAATACTATCCCCATACTGTCTTCATTAGCTATAATACTATCTCCATACTGTCTTCATTAGCTCAGATACTATCTCCATACTGTCTTCATTAGCTATAATACTATCTCCATACTGTCTTCATTAGCTCAGATACTATCTCCTTACTGTCTTCATTAGCTCAAATACTATCTCCATACTGTCTTCATTAGCTCAGATACTATCTCCATACTGTCTTCATTAGCTCAAATACTATCTCCATATTGTCTTCATTAGCTCAGATACTATCTCCATACTGTCTTCATTAGCTATAATACTATCTCCATACTGTCTTCATTAGCTCAGATACTATCTCCATACTGTCTTCATTAGCTCAGATACTATCCCCATACTGTTTTCATTAGCTCAGATACTATCTCCATACTGTCTTCATTAGCTATAATACTATCCCCATACTGTCTTCATTAGCTCAAATACTATCTCCATACTGTCTTCATTAGCTCAAATACTATCCCCATACTGTCTTCATTAGCTCTAATACTATCCCCATACTGTCTTCATTAGCTCAGATACTATCTCCATACTGTCTTCATTAGCTCAAATACTATCCCAATACTGTCTTCATTAGCTCGGATACTATCTCCATACTGTCTTGATTAGCTCAGATACTATCTCCATACTGTCTTCATTAGCTCAGATACTATCTCCATACTGTCTTCATTAGCTCAGATACTATCTCCATACTGTCTTCATTAGCTCAGATACTATCTCCATACTGTCTTCATTAGCTCAGAGACTATCTCCATACTGTCTTCATTAGCTCAAATACTATCTCCATACTGTCTTCATTAGCTCAGATACTATCTCCATACTGTCTTCATTAGCTCAAATACTATCTCCATACTGTCTTCATTAGCTCAGATACTATCTCCATACTGTCTTGATTAGCTCAGATACTATCTCCATACTGTCTTCATTAGCTCAGATACTATCTCCATACTGTCTTCATTAGCTCAGATACTATCTCCATACTGTCTTCATTAGCTATAATACTATCTCCATACTGTCTTCATTAGCTCAGATACGATCCCCATACTGTCTTCATTAGCTCAGATACTATCTCCATACTGTCTTCATTAGCTCAGATACTATCTCCATACTGTCTTCATTAGCTCAGATACTATCTCCATACTGTCTTCATTAGCTCAGATACTATCTCCATAGTGTCTTCATTAGCTCAGATACTATCTCCATACTGTCTTCATTAGCTCAGATACTATCTCCATACTGTCTTCATTAGCTCAAATACTATCTCCATACTGTCTTCATTAGCTCAGATACTATCTCCATACTGTCTTCATTAGCTCAAATACTATCTCCATATTGTCTTCATTAGCTCAGATACTATCTCCATACTGTCTTCATTAGCTATAATACTATCTCCATACTGTCTTCATTAGCTCAGATACTATCTCCATACTGTCTTCATTAGCTCAGATACTATCCCCATACTGTTTTCATTAGCTCAGATACTATCGCCATACTGTCTTCATTAGCTATAATACTATCCCCATACTGTCTTCATTAGCTCAAATACTATCTCCATACTGTCTTCATTAGCTCAAATACTATCCCCATACTGTCTTCATTAGCTCTAATACTATCCCCATACTGTCTTCATTAGCTCAGATACTATCTCCATACTGTCTTCATTAGCTCAAATACTATCCCAATACTGTCTTCATTAGCTCAGATACTATCTCCATACTGTCTTGATTAGCTCAGATACTATCTCCATACTGTCTTCATTAGCTCAGATACTATCTCCATACTGTCTTCATTAGCTCAGATACTATCTCCATACTGTCTTCATTAGCTCAAATACTATCTCCATACTGTCTTCATTAGCTCAGATACTATCTCCATACTGTCTTCATTAGCTCAAATACTATCTCCATACTGTCTTCATTAGCTCAGATACTATCTCCATACTGTCTTCATTAGCTCAAATACTATCCCAATACTGTCTTCATTAGCTCAGATACTATCTCCATACTGTCTTGATTAGCTCAGATACTATCTCCATACTGTCTTCATTAGCTCTAATACTATCTCCATACTGTCTTCATTAGCTCTAATACTATCTCCATACTGTCTTCATTAGCTCAGATACTATCTCCATACTGTCTTCATTAGCTCTAATACTATCTCCATACTGTCTTCATTAGCTATAATACTATCTCCATACTGTCTTCATTAGCTCAGATACAATCTCCATACTGTCTTCATTAGCTCAGATACGATCTCCATACTGTCTTCATTAGCTATAATACTATCTCCATACTGTCTTCATTAGCTCAGATACTATCTCCATACTGTCTTCATTAGCTCAGATACTATCTCCATACTGTCTTCATTAGCTATAATACTATCCCCATATTAGCTCAAATACTATCTCCATACTGTCTTCATTAGCTCAGATACTATCTCCATACTGTCTTCATTAGCTCAGATACTATCTCCATACTGTCTTCATTAGCTATAATACTATCCCCATACTGTCTTCATTAGCTCAAATACTATCTCCATACTGTCTTCATTAGCTCAAATACTATCTCCATACTGTCTTCATTAGCTCAGATACTATCTCCATACTGTCTTCATTAGCTCAGATACTATCTCCATACTGTCTTCATTAGCTCAGATACTATCTCCATATTGTCTTCATTAGCTCAGATACTATCTCCATACTGTCTTCATTAGCTATAATACTATCTCCATACTGTCTTCATTAGCTATAATACTATCTCCATACTGTCTTCATTAGCTCAGATACTATCTCCATACTGTCTTCATTAGCTCAGATACTATCTCCATACTGTCTTCATTAGCTCAGATACTATCTCCATACTGTCTTCATTAACTCTAATACTATCTCCATACTGTCTTCATTAGCTCAAATACTATCTCCATACTGTCTTCATTAGCTCAGATACTATCTCCATACTGTCTTCATTAGCTCAGATACTATCTCCATACTGTCTTCATTAGCTCAGATACTATCTCCATACTGTCTTCATTAGCTCAGATACTATCTCCATACTGTCTTCATTAGCTCAGATACTATCTCCATACTGTCTTCATTAGCTCAGATACTATCTCCATACTGTCTTCATTAGCTCAAATACTATCCCCATACTGTCTTCATTAGCTATAATACTATCTCCATTCTGTCTTCATTAGCTCAGATACTATCTCCATACTGTCTTCATTAGCTATAATACTATCTCCATACTGTCTTCATTAGCTCAGATACTATCTCCTTACTGTCTTCATTAGCTCAAATACTATCTCCATACTGTCTTCATTAGCTCAGATACTATCTCCATACTGTCTTCATTAGCTCAAATACTATCTCCATATTGTCTTCATTAGCTCAGATACTATCTCCATACTGTCTTCATTAGCTATAATACTATCCCCATATTAGCTCAAATACTATCTCCATACTGTCTTCATTAGCTCAGATACAATCTCCATACTGTCTTCATTAGCTCAGATACGATCTCCATACTGTCTTCATTAGCTATAATACTATCTCCATACTGTCTTCATTAGCTCAGATACAATCTCCATACTGTCTTCATTAGCTCAGATACGATCTCCATACTGTCTTCATTAGCTATAATACTATCTCCATACTGTCTTCATTAGCTCAAATACTATCCCCATACTGTCTTCATTAGCTCTAATACTATCCCCATACTGTCTTCATTAGCTCAGATACTATCTCCATACTGTCTTCATTAGCTCAAATACTATCCCAATACTGTCTTCATTAGCTCGGATACTATCTCCATACTGTCTTGATTAGCTCAGATACTATCTCCATACTGTCTTCATTAGCTCAGATACTATCTCCATACTGTCTTCATTAGCTCAGATACTATCTCCATACTGTCTTCATTAGCTCAGATACTATCTCCATACTGTCTTCATTAGCTCAGAGACTATCTCCATACTGTCTTCATTAGCTCAAATACTATCTCCATACTGTCTTCATTAGCTCAGATACTATCTCCATGCTGTCTTCATTAGCTCAAATACTATCTCCATACTGTCTTCATTAGCTCAGATACTATCTCCATACTGTCTTGATTAGCTCAGATACTATCTCCATACTGTCTTCATTAGCTCAGATACTATCTCCATACTGTCTTCATTAGCTCAGATACTATCTCCATACTGTCTTCATTAGCTATAATACTATCTCCATACTGTCTTCATTAGCTCAGATACGATCCCCATACTGTCTTCATTAGCTCAGATACTATCTCCATACTGTCTTCATTAGCTCAGATACTATCTCCATACTGTCTTCATTAGCTCTAATACTATCTCCATACTGTCTTCATTAGCTCAGATACTATCTCCATAGTGTCTTCATTAGCTCAGATACTATCTCCATACTGTCTTCATTAGCTCAGATACTATCTCCATACTGTCTTCATTAGCTCAAATACTATCTCCATACTGTCTTCATTAGCTCAGATACTATCTCCATACTGTCTTCATTAGCTCAAATACTATCTCCATATTGTCTTCATTAGCTCAGATACTATCTCCATACTGTCTTCATTAGCTATAATACTATCTCCATACTGTCTTCATTAGCTCAGATACTATCTCCATACTGTCTTCATTAGCTCAGATACTATCCCCATACTGTTTTCATTAGCTCAGATACTATCGCCATACTGTCTTCATTAGCTATAATACTATCCCCATACTGTCTTCATTAGCTCAAATACTATCTCCATACTGTCTTCATTAGCTCAAATACTATCCCCATACTGTCTTCATTAGCTCTAATACTATCCCCATACTGTCTTCATTAGCTCAGATACTATCTCCATACTGTCTTCATTAGCTCAAATACTATCCCAATACTGTCTTCATTAGCTCAGATACTATCTCCATACTGTCTTGATTAGCTCAGATACTATCTCCATACTGTCTTCATTAGCTCAGATACTATCTCCATACTGTCTTCATTAGCTCAGATACTATCTCCATACTGTCTTCATTAGCTCAAATACTATCTCCATACTGTCTTCATTAGCTCAGATACTATCTCCATACTGTCTTCATTAGCTCAAATACTATCTCCATACTGTCTTCATTAGCTCAGATACTATCTCCATACTGTCTTCATTAGCTCAAATACTATCCCAATACTGTCTTCATTAGCTCAGATACTATCTCCATACTGTCTTGATTAGCTCAGATACTATCTCCATACTGTCTTCATTAGCTCTAATACTATCTCCATACTGTCTTCATTAGCTCTAATACTATCTCCATACTGTCTTCATTAGCTCAGATACTATCTCCATACTGTCTTCATTAGCTCTAATACTATCTCCATACTGTCTTCATTAGCTATAATACTATCTCCATACTGTCTTCATTAGCTCAGATACAATCTCCATACTGTCTTCATTAGCTCAGATACGATCTCCATACTGTCTTCATTAGCTATAATACTATCTCCATACTGTCTTCATTAGCTCAGATACTATCTCCATACTGTCTTCATTAGCTCAGATACTATCTCCATACTGTCTTCATTAGCTATAATACTATCCCCATATTAGCTCAAATACTATCTCCATACTGTCTTCATTAGCTCAGATACTATCTCCATACTGTCTTCATTAGCTCAGATACTATCTCCATACTGTCTTCATTAGCTATAATACTATCCCCATACTGTCTTCATTAGCTCAAATACTATCTCCATACTGTCTTCATTAGCTCAAATACTATCTCCATACTGTCTTCATTAGCTCAGATACTATCTCCATACTGTCTTCATTAGCTCAGATACTATCTCCATACTGTCTTCATTAGCTCAGATACTATCTCCATATTGTCTTCATTAGCTCAGATACTATCTCCATACTGTCTTCATTAGCTATAATACTATCTCCATACTGTCTTCATTAGCTATAATACTATCTCCATACTGTCTTCATTAGCTCAGATACTATCTCCATACTGTCTTCATTAGCTCAGATACTATCTCCATACTGTCTTCATTAGCTCAGATACTATCTCCATACTGTCTTCATTAGCTCTAATACTATCTCCATACTGTCTTCATTAGCTCAAATACTATCTCCATACTGTCTTCATTAGCTCAGATACTATCTCCATACTGTCTTCATTAGCTCAGATACTATCTCCATACTGTCTTCATTAGCTCAGATACTATCTCCATACTGTCTTCATTAGCTCAGATACTATCTCCATACTGTCTTCATTAGCTCAGATACTATCTCCATACTGTCTTCATTAGCTATAATACTATCTCCATACTGTCTTCATTAGCTCAGATACTATCTCCATACTGTCTTCATTAGCTCAGATACTATCTCCATACTGTCTTCATTAGCTCAAATACTATCCCCATACTGTCTTCATTAGCTATAATACTATCTCCATTCTGTCTTCATTAGCTCAGATACTATCTCCATACTGTCTTCATTAGCTATAATACTATCTCCATACTGTCTTCATTAGCTCAGATACTATCTCCTTACTGTCTTCATTAGCTCAAATACTATCTCCATACTGTCTTCATTAGCTCAGATACTATCTCCATACTGTCTTCATTAGCTCAAATACTATCTCCATATTGTCTTCATTAGCTCAGATACTATCTCCATACTGTCTTCATTAGCTATAATACTATCCCCATATTAGCTCAAATACTATCTCCATACTGTCTTCATTAGCTCAGATACTATCTCCATACTGTCTTCATTAGCTCAGATACTATCTCCATACTGTCTTCATTAGCTATAATACTATCCCCATACTGTCTTCATTAGCTCAAATACTATCTCCATACTGTCTTCATTAGCTCAGATACTATCTCCATACTGTCTTCATTAGCTCAGATACTATCTCCATACTGTCTTCATTAGCTCAGATACTATCTCCATACTGTCTTCATTAGCTCAGATACTATCTCCATATTGTCTTCATTAGCTCAGATACTATCTCCATACTGTCTTCATTAGCTATAATACTATCTCCATACTGTCTTCATTAGCTATAATACTATCTCCATACTGTCTTCATTAGCTCAGATACTATCTCCATACTGTCTTCATTAGCTCAGATACTATCTCCATACTGTCTTCATTAGCTCAGATACTATCTCCATACTGTCTTCATTAGCTCTAATACTATCTCCATACTGTCTTCATTAGCTCAAATACTATCTCCATACTGTCTTCATTAGCTCAGATACTATCTCCATACTGTCTTCATTAGCTCAGATACTATCTCCATACTGTCTTCATTAGCTCAGATACTATCTCCATACTGTCTTCATTAGCTCAGATACTATCTCCATACTGTCTTCATTAGCTCAGATACTATCTCCATACTGTCTTCATTAGCTATAATACTATCTCCATACTGTCTTCATTAGCTCAGATACTATCTCCATACTGTCTTCATTAGCTCAGATACTATCTCCATACTGTCTTCATTAGCTCAAATACTATCCCCATACTGTCTTCATTAGCTATAATACTATCTCCATTCTGTCTTCATTAGCTCAGATACTATCTCCATACTGTCTTCATTAGCTATAATACTATCTCCATACTGTCTTCATTAGCTCAGATACTATCTCCTTACTGTCTTCATTAGCTCAAATACTATCTCCATACTGTCTTCATTAGCTCAGATACTATCTCCATACTGTCTTCATTAGCTCAAATACTATCTCCATATTGTCTTCATTAGCTCAGATACTATCTCCATACTGTCTTCATTAGCTATAATACTATCTCCATACTGTCTTCATTAGCTCAGATACTATCTCCATACTGTCTTCATTAGCTCAGATACTATCCCCATACTGTTTTCATTAGCTCAGATACTATCTCCATACTGTCTTCATTAGCTATAATACTATCCCCATACTGTCTTCATTAGCTCAAATACTATCTCCATACTGTCTTCATTAGCTCAAATACTATCCCCATACTGTCTTCATTAGCTCTAATACAATCCCCATACTGTCTTCATTAGCTCAGATACTATCTCCATACTGTCTTCATTAGCTCAAATACTATCCCAATACTGTCTTCATTAGCTCAGATACTATCTCCATACTGTCTTGATTAGCTCAGATACTATCTCCATACTGTCTTCATTAGCTCAGATACTATCTCCATACTGTCTTCATTAGCTCAGATACTATCTCCATACTGTCTTCATTAGCTCAAATACTATCTCCATACTGTCTTCATTAGCTCAGATACTATCTCCATACTGTCTTCATTAGCTCAAATACTATCTCCATACTGTCTTCATTAGCTCAGATACTATCTCCATACTGTCTTCATTAGCTCAAATACTATCCCAATACTGTCTTCATTAGCTCAGATACTATCTCCATACTGTCTTGATTAGCTCAGATACTATCTCCATACTGTCTTCATTAGCTCAGATACTATCTCCATACTGTCTTCATTAGCTCAGATACTATCTCCATACTGTCTTCATTAGCTCAGATACTATCTCCATACTGTCTTCATTAGCTCAGATACTATCTCCATAGTGTCGTCATTAGCTCAGATACTATCTCCATACTGTCTTCATTAGCTCAGATACTATCTCCATACTGTCTTCATTAGCTCAGATACTATCTCCATACTGTCTTCATTAGCTCAAATACTATCTCCATACTGTCTTCATTAGCTCAAATACTATCTCCATACTGTCTTCATTAGCTATAATACTATCTCCATACTGTCTTCATTAGCTCAGATACTATCTCCATACTGTCTTCATTAGCTCAGATACTATTCCCATACTGTCTTCATTAGCTCAGATACTATCTCCACACTGTCTTCATTAGCTATAATACTATCTCCATACTGTCTTCATTAGCTCAGATACTATCCCCATACTGTCTTCATTAGCTCAGATACTATCCATACTGTCTTCATTAGCTATAATACTATCCCCATACTGTCTTCATTAGCTCAGATACTATCTCCATACTGTCTTCATTAGCTATAATACTATCTCCATACTGTCTTCATTAGCTCAGATACTATCTCCATACTGTCTTCATTAGCTCTAATACTATCCCCATACTGTCTTCATTAGCTCAGATACTATCTCCATACTGTCTTCATTAGCTCAGATACTATCTCCATATTGTCTTCATTAGCTCAGATACTATCTCCATACTGTCTTCATTAGCTATAATACTATCTCCATACTGTCTTCATTAGCTCAGATACTATCCCCATACTGTCTTCATTAGCTCAGATACTATCTCCATACTGTCTTCATTAGCTCAGATACTATCTCCATACTGTCTTCATTAGCTCAGATACTATCTCCATACTGTCTTCATTAGCTCAGATACTATCTCCATACTGTCTTCATTAGCTCAAATACTATCTCCATACTGTCTTCATTAGCTCAGATACTATCTCCATACTGTCTTCATTAGCTCAAATACTATCTCCATACTGTCTTCATTAGCTCAGATACTATCTCCATACTGTCTTCATTAGCTCAAATACTATCCCAATACTGTCTTCATTAGCTCAGATACTATCTCCATACTGTCTTGATTAGCTCAGATACTATCTCCATACTGTCTTCATTAGCTCAGATACTATCTCCATACTGTCTTCATTAGCTCAGATACTATCTCCATACTGTCTTCATTAGCTCAGATACTATCTCCATACTGTCTTCATTAGCTCAGATACTATCTCCATAGTGTCTTCATTAGCTCAGATACTATCTCCATACTGTCTTCATTAGCTCAGATACTATCTCCATACTGTCTTCATTAGCTCAGATACTATCTCCATACTGTCTTCATTAGCTCAAATACTATCTCCATACTGTCTTCATTAGCTCAAATACTATCTCCATACTGTCTTCATTAGCTATAATACTATCTCCATACTGTCTTCATTAGCTCAGATACTATCTCCATACTGTCTTCATTAGCTCAGATACTATTCCCATACTGTCTTCATTAGCTCAGATACTATCTCCACACTGTCTTCATTAGCTATAATACTATCTCCATACTGTCTTCATTAGCTCAGATACTATCCCCATACTGTCTTCATTAGCTCAGATACTATCCATACTGTCTTCATTAGCTATAATACTATCCCCATACTGTCTTCATTAGCTCAGATACTATCTCCATACTGTCTTCATTAGCTATAATACTATCTCCATACTGTCTTCATTAGCTCAGATACTATCTCCATACTGTCTTCATTAGCTCTAATACTATCCCCATACTGTCTTCATTAGCTCAGATACTATCTCCATACTGTCTTCATTAGCTCAGATACTATCTCCATATTGTCTTCATTAGCTCAGATACTATCTCCATACTGTCTTCATTAGCTATAATACTATCTCCATACTGTCTTCATTAGCTCAGATACTATCCCCATACTGTCTTCATTAGCTCAGATACTATCTCCATACTGTCTTCATTAGCTCAGATACTATCTCCATACTGTCTTCATTAGCTCAGATACTATCTCCATACTGTCTTCATTAGCTCAGATACTATCTCCATAATGTCTTCATTAGCTCAAATACTATCCCCATACTGTCTTCATTAGCTTAGATACTATCTCCATACTGTCTTCATTAGCTCAGATACTATCTCCATACTGTCTTCATTAGCTCAGATACTATCTCCATACTGTCTTCATTAGCTCAGATACTATCTCCATACTGTCTTCATTAGCTCAGATACTATCTCCATACTGTCTTCATTAGCTTAGATACTATCTCCATACTGTCTTGATTAGCTCAAATACTATCTCCATACTGTCTTCATTAGCTCAGATACTATCTCCATACTGTCTTCATTAGCTCAGATACTATCTCCATACTGTCTTCATTAGCTCAAATACTATCTCCATACTGTCTTCATTAGCTCAGATACTATCTCCATACTGTCTTCATTAGCTCAGATACTATCTCCATACTGTCTTCATTAGCTCAGATACTATCTCCATACTGTCTTCATTAGCTCAGATACTATCTCCATATTGTCTTCATTAGCTATAATACTATCTCCATACTGTCTTCATTAGCTCAGATACTATCTCCATACTGTCTTCATTAGCTTAGATACTATCTCCATACTGTCTTGATTAGCTCAAATACTATCTCCATACTGTCTTCATTAGCTCAGATACTATCTCCATACTGTCTTCATTAGCTCAGATACTATCTCCATACTGTCTTCATTAGCTCAGATACTATCTCCATACTGTCTTCATTAGCTCTAATACTATCTCCATACTGTCTTCATTAGCTCAGATACTATCTCCATACTGTCTTCATTAGCTCAGATACGATCTCCATACTGTCTTCATTAGCTATAATACTATATCCATACTGTCTTCATTAGCTCAAATACTATCTCCATACTGTCTTCATTAGCTCTAATACTATCTCCATACTGTCTTCATTAGCTCAGATACTATCTCCATACTGTCTTCATTAGCTATAATACTATCTCCATACTGTCTTCATTAGCTCAGATACTATCTCCATAATGTCTTCATTAGCTTAGATACTATCTCCATACTGTCTTGATTAGCTCAAATACTATCTCCATACTGTCTTCATTAGCTCAGATACTATCTCCATACTGTCTTCATTAGCTCAGATACTATCTCCATACTGTCTTCATTAGCTCAGATACTATCTCCATACTGTCTTCATTAGCTCTAATACTATCTCCATACTGTCTTCATTAGCTCAGATACTATCTCCATACTGTCTTCATTAGCTCAGATACGATCTCCATACTGTCTTCATAGCTATAATACTATATCCATACTGTCTTCATTAGCTCAAATACTATCTCCATACTGTCTTCATTAGCTCTAATACTATCTCCATACTGTCTTCATTAGCTCAGATACTATCTCCATACTGTCTTCATTAGCTCAGATACTATCTCCATACTGTCTTCATTAGCTCAGATACTATCTCCATACTGTCTTCATTAGGTCTAATACTATCTCCATACTGTCTTCATTAGCTCAGATACTATCTCCATACTGTCTTCATTAGCTCAGATACTATCTCCATACTGTCCTCATTAGCTCTAATACTATCTCCATACTGTCTTCATTAGCTCAGATACTATCTCCATACTGTCTTCATTAGCTCAGATACGATCTCCATACTGTCTTCATTAGCTATAATACTATATCCATACTGTCTTCATTAGCTCAAATACTATCTCCATACTGTCTTCATTAGCTCTAATACTATCTCCATACTGTCTTCATTAGCTCAGATACTATCTCCATACTGTCTTCATTAGCTCAGATACTATCTCCATACTGTCTTCATTAGCTCAGATACTATCTCCATACTGTCTTCATTAGCTCAGATACTATCTCCATACTGTCTTCATTAGCTCAGATACTATCTCCATACTGTCTTCATTAGCTCAGATACTATCTCCATACTGTCTTCATTAGCTCTAATACTATCTCCATACTGTCTTCATTAGCTCAGATACTATCTCCATACTGTCTTCATTAGCTCAGATACTATCTCCATACTGTCTTCATTAGCTCAGATACTATCTCCATACTGTCTTCATTAGCTCAGATACTATCTCCATACTGTCTTCATTAGCTCTAATACTATCTCCATACTGTCTTCATTAGCTCAGATACTATCTCCATACTGTCTTCATTAGCTCAGATACGATCTCCATACTGTCTTCATTAGCTATAATACTATATCCATACTGTCTTCATTAGCTCAAATACTATCTCCATACTGTCTTCATTAGCTCTAATACTATCTCCATACTGTCTTCATTAGCTCAGATACTATCTCCATACTGTCTTCATTAGCTCAGATACTATCTCCATACTGTCTTCATTAGCTCAGATACTATCTCCATACTGTCTTCATTACCTCAGATACTATCTCCATACTGTCTTCATTAGCTCAGATACTATCTCCATACTGTCTTCATTAGCTCAGATACTATCTCCATACTGTCTTCATTAGCTCAGATACTATCTCCATACTGTCTTCATTAGCTCAGATACTATCTCCATACTGTCTTCATTAGCTCAGATACTATCTCCATACTGTCTTCATTAGCTCAGATACTATCCCCATACTGTCTTCATTAGCTCAGATACTATCTCCATACTGTCTTCATTAGCTCAGATACTATCTCCATACTGTCTTCATTAGCTCAGATACTATCTCCATACTGTCTTCATTAGCTTAGATACTATCTCCATACTGTCTTGATTAGCTCAAATACTATCTCCATACTGTCTTCATTAGCTCAGATACTATCTCCATACTGTCTTCATTAGCTCAGATACTATCTCCATACTGTCTTCATTAGCTCAGATACTATCTCCATACTGTCTTCATTAGCTCAGATACTATCTCCATACTGTCTTCATTAGCTCAGATACTATCTCCATACTGTCTTCATTAGCTCAGATACTATCTCCATACTGTCTTCATTAGCTCTAATACTATCTCCATACTGTCTTCATTAGCTCAAATACTATCTCCATACTGTCTTCATTAGCTCAGATACTATCTCCATACTGTCTTCATTAGCTTAGATACTATCTCCATACTGTCTTCATTAGCTCAGATACTATCTCCATACTGTCTTCATTAGCTCAGATACTATCTCCATACTGTCTTCATTAGCTCAGATACTATCTCCATATTGTCTTCATTAGCTATAATACTATCTCCATACTGTCTTCATTAGCTCAGATACTATCTCCATTCTGTCTTCATTAGCTTAGATACTATCTCCATACTGTCTTGATTAGCTCAAATACTATCTCCATACTGTCTTCATTAGCTCAGATACTATCTCCATATTGTCTTCATTAGCTCAGATACTATCTCCATACTGTCTTCATTAGCTCAGATACTATCTCCATACTGTCTTCATTAGCTATAATACTATCCCCATACTGTCTTCATTAGCTCAGATACTATCTCCATACTGTCTTCATTAGCTCAGATACTATCTCCATACTGTCTTCATTAGCTCAGATACTATCTCCATACTGTCTTCATTAGCTCAGATACTATCTCCATACTGTCTTCATTAGCTCTAATACTATCTCCATACTGTCTTCATTAGCTCAGATACTATCTCCATACTGTCTTCATTAGCTCAGATACTATCTCCATACTGTCTTCATTAGCTCAGATACTATCTCCATACTGTCTTCATTAGCTCAGATACTATCTCCATACTGTCTTCATTAGCTCTAATACTATCTCCATACTGTCTTCATTAGCTCAGATACTATCTCCATACTGTCTTCATTAGCTCAGATACTATCTCCATACTGTCTTCATTAGCTCAGATACTATCTCCATACTGTCTTCATTAGCTCAGATACTATCTCCATATTGTCTTCATTAGCACAGATACTATCTCCATACTGTCTTCATTAGCTCAGATACTATCTCCATACTGTCTTCATTAGCTCAGATACTATCTCCATACTGTCTTCATTAGCTCAGATACTATCTCCATACTGTCTTGATTAGCTCAAATACTATCTCCATACTGTCTTCATTAGCTCAGATACTATCTCCATACTGTCTTCATTAGCTCAGATACTATCTCCATACTGTCTTCATTAGCTCAGATACTATCTCCATACTGTCTTCATTAGCTCAGATACTATCTCCATACTGTCTTCATTAGCTCAGATACTATCTCCATACTGTCTTCATTAGCTCAGATACTATCTCCATACTGTCTTCATTAGCTCAGATACTATCTCCATACTGTCTTCATTAGCTCTAATACTATCTCCATACTGTCTTCATTAGCTCAGATACTATCTCCATACTGTCTTCATTAGCTCAGATACGATCTCCATACTGTCTTCATTAGCTATAATACTATATCCATACTGTCTTCATTAGCTCAAATACTATCTCCATACTGTCTTCATTAGCTCTAATACTATCTCCATACTGTCTTCATTAGCTCAGATACTATCTCCATACTGTCTTCATTAGCTCAGATACTATCTCCATACTGTCTTCATTAGCTCAGATACTATCTCCATACTGTCTTCATTAGCTCAGATACTATCTCCATACTGTCTTCATTAGCTCAGATACTATCTCCATACTGTCTTCATTAGCTCAGATACTATCTCCATACTGTCTTCATTAGCTCTAATACTATCTCCATACTGTCTTCATTAGCTCAGATACTATCTCCATACTGTCTTCATTAGCTCAGATACTATCTCCATACTGTCTTCATTAGCTCAGATACTATCTCCATACTGTCTTCATTAGCTCAGATACTATCTCCATATTGTCTTCATTAGCTCAGATACTATCTCCATACTGTCTTCATTAGCTCAGATACTATCCCAATACTGTCTTCATTAGCTCAGATACTATCTCCATACTGTCTTCATTAGCTCAGATACTATCTCCATACTGTCTTCATTAGCTCTAATACTATCTCCATACTGTCTTCATTAGCTCAGATACTATCTCCATACTGTCTTCATTAGCTCAGATACGATCTCCATACTGTCTTCATTAGCTATAATACTATCTCCATACTGTCTTCATTAGCTCAAATACTATCTCCATACTGTCTTCATTAGCTCTAATACTATCTCCATACTGTCTTCATTAGCTCAGATACTATCTCCATACTGTCTTCATTAGCTCAGATACTATCTCCATACTGTCTTCATTAGCTCAGATACTATCTCCATACTGTCTTCATTAGCTCAGATACTATCTCCATACTGTCTTCATTAGCTCAGATACTATCTCCATACTGTCTTCATTAGCTCAGATACTATCTCCATGCTGTCTTCATTAGCTCAGATACTATCCACATACTGTCTTCATTAGCTCAGATACTATCTCCATACTGTCTTCATTAGCTCAGATACTATCTCCATACTGTCTTCATTAGCTCAGATACTATCTCCATACTGTCTTCATTAGCTCAGATACTATATCCATACTGTCTTCATTAGCTCAGATACTATCTCCATACTGTCTTCATTAGCTCAGATACTATCCATACTGTCTTCATTAGCTCAGATACTATCTCCATACTGTCTTCATTAGCTCAGATACTATCTCCATACTGTCTTCATTAGCTCAGATACTATCTCCATACTGTCTTCATTAGCTCAGATACTATCTCCATACTGTCTTCATTAGCTATAATACTATCTCCATACTGTCTTCATTAGCTCAGATACTATCTCCATATTGTCTTCATTAGCTATAATACTATCTCCATACTGTCTTCATTAGCTCACATACTATCTCCATACTGTCTTCATTAGCTTAGATACTATCTCCATACTGTCTTGATTAGCTCAAATACTATCTCCATACTGTCTTCATTAGCTCAGATACTATCTCCATACTGTCTTCATTAGCTCAGATACTATCTCCATACTGTCTTTATTAGCTCAAATACTATCTCCATACTGTCTTCATTAGCTCATATACTATCTCCATACGGTCTTCATTAGCTCAGATACTATCTCCATACTGTCTTCATTAGCTAAAATACTATCTCCATACTGTCTTCATTAGCTCAGATACTATCTCCATACTGTCTTCATTAGCTCAGATACTATCTCCATACTGTCTTCATTAGCTCAGATACTATCCCCATACTGTCTTCATTAGCTATAATACTATCTCCATACTGTCTTCATTAGCTCAGATACTATCTCCATACTGTCTTCATTAGCTCAGATACTATCTCCATACTGTCTTCATTAGCTCAGATACTATCTCCATACTGTCTTCATTAGCTCAGATACTATCTCCATACTGTCTTCATTAGCTCAGATACTATCTCCATACTGTCTTCATTAGCTCAGATACTATCTCCATACTGTCTTCATTAGCTCTAATACTATCTCCATACTGTCTTCATTAGCTCAGATACTATCTCCATACTGTCTTCATTAGCTCAGATACTATCTCCATACTGTCTTCATTAGCTCAGATACTATCTCCATACTGTCTTCATTAGCTCAGATACTATCTCCATACTGTCTTCATTAGCTCAGATACTATCTCCATACTGTCTTGATTAGCTCAAATACTATCCCCATACTGTCTTCATTAGCTCAGATACTATCTCCATACTGTCTTCATTAGCTCAGATACTATCTCCATACTGTCTTCATTAGCTCAGATACTATCACCATACTGTCTTCATTAGCTCAGATACTATCTCCATACTGTCTTCATTAGCTCAGATACTATCTCCATACTGTATTCATTATCTCAGATACTATCTCCATACTGTCTTCATTAGCTCAGATACTATCTCCATACTGTCTTCATTAGCTCAGATACTATCTCCATACTGTCTTCATTAGCTATAATACTATCTCCATACTGTCTTCATTAGCTCAGATACTATCTCCATACTGTCTTCATTAGCTATAATACTATATCCATACTGTCTTCATTAGCTCAGATACTATCGCCATACTGTCTTCATTAGCTCAGATACTATCTCCATACTGTCTTCATTAGCTCAAATACTATCTCCATACTGTCTTCATTAGCTATAATACTATCTCCATACTGTCTTAATTAGCTCATACTATCTCCATACTGTCTTCATTAGCTTAGATACTATCTCCATACTGTCTTGATTAGCTCAAATACTATCTCCATACTGTCTTCATTAGCTCAGATACTATCTCCATACTGTCTTCATTAGCTCAGATACTATCTCCATACTGTCTTCATTAGCTCAGATACTATCCCCATACTGTCTTCATTAGCTCAGATACTATCCCCATACTGTCTTCATTAGCTCAGATACTATCTCCATACTGTCTTCATTAGCTCAGATACTATCTCCATACTGTATTCATTAGCTCAGATACTATCTCCATACTGTCTTCATTAGCTCAAATACTATCTCCATACTGTCTTCATTAGCTATAATACTATCTCCATACTGTCTTCATTAGCTCATACTATCTCCATACTGTCTTCATTAGCTTAGATACTATCTCCATACTGTCTTGATTAGCTCAAATACTATCTCCATACTGTCTTCATTAGCTCAGATACTATCTCCATACTGTCTTCATTAGCTCAGATACTATCCCCATACTGTCTTCATTAGCTCAGATACTATCTCCATACTGTCTTCATTAGCTATAATACTATATCCATACTGTCTTCATTAGCTCAAATACTATCTCCATACTGTCTTCATTAGGTCTAATACTATCTCCATACTGTCTTCATTAGCTCAGATACTATCTCCATACTGTCTTCATTAGCTCAGATACTATCTCCATACTGTCTTCATTAGCTCAGATACTATCTCCATACTGTCTTCATTAGCTCAGATACTATCTCCATACTGTCTTCATTAGCTCAGATACTATCTCCATACTGTCTTCATTAGCTCAGATACTATCTCCATACTGTCTTCATTAGCTCAGATACTATCCCCATACTGTCTTCATTAGCTCAGATACTATCTCCATACTGTCTTCATTAGCTCAGATACTATCTCCATACTGTCTTCATTAGCTCAGATACTATCTCCATACTGTCTTCATTAGCTCAGATACTATCTCCATACTGTCTTCATTAGCTCAGATACTATCTCCATACTGTCTTCATTAGCTCAGATACTATCTCCATACTGTCTTCATTAGCTCAGATACTATCTCCATACTGTCTTCATTAGCTCAGATACTATCTCCATACTGTCTTCATTAGCTCAGATACTATCTCCATACTGTCTTCATTAGCTCAGATACTATCCCCATACTGTCTTCATTAGCTCAGATACTATCTCCATACTGTCTTCATTAGCTCAGATACTATCTCCATACTGTCTTCATTAGCTCAGATACTATCTCCATACTGTCTTCATTAGCTCAGATACTATCTCCATACTGTCTTCATTAGCTCTAATACTATCTCCATACTGTCTTCATTAGCTCAGATACTATCTCCATACTGTCTTCATTAGCTCAGATACTATCTCCATACTGTCTTCATTAGCTCAGATACGATCTCCATACTGTCTTCATTAGCTATAATACTATATCCATACTGTCTTCATTAGCTCAAATACTATCTCCATACTGTCTTCATTAGGTCTAATACTATCTCCATACTGTCTTCATTAGCTCAGATACTATCTCCATACTGTCTTCATTAGCTCAGATACTATCTCCATACTGTCTTCATTAGCTCAGATACTATCTCCATACTGTCTTCATTAGCTCAGATACTATCTCCATACTGTCTTCATTAGCTCAGATACTATCTCCATACTGTCTTCATTAGCTCAGATACTATCCCCATACTGTCTTCATTAGCTCAGATACTATCTCCATACTGTCTTCATTAGCTCAGATACTATCTCCATACTGTCTTCATTAGCTCAGATACTATCTCCATACTGTCTTCATTAGCTTAGATACTATCTCCATACTGTCTTGATTAGCTCAAATACTATCTCCATACTGTCTTCATTAGCTCAGATACTATCTCCATACTGTCTTCATTAGCTCAGATACTATCTCCATACTGTCTTCATTAGCTCAGATACTATCTCCATACTGTCTTCATTAGCTCAGATACTATCTCCATACTGTCTTCATTAGCTCAGATACTATCTCCATACTGTCTTCATTAGCTCAGATACTATCTCCATACTGTCTTCATTAGCTCAGATACTATCTCCATACTGTCTTCATTAGCTCAGATACTATCTCCATACTATCTTCATTAGCTCTAATACTATCTCCATACTGTCTTCATTAGCTCAGATACTATCTCCATACTGTCTTCATTAGCTCAGATACGATCTCCATACTGTCTTCATTAGCTATAATACTATATCCATACTGTCTTCATTAGCTCAAATACTATCTCCATACTGTCTTCATTAGCTCTAATACTATCTCCATACTGTCTTCATTAGCTCAGATACTATCTCCATACTGTCTTCATTAGCTCAGATACTATCTCCATACTGTCTTCATTAGCTCAGATACTATCTCCATACTGTCTTCATTAGCTCTAATACTATCTCCATACTGTCTTCATTAGCTCAGATACTATCTCCATACTGTCTTCATTAGCTCAGATACGATCTCCATACTGTCTTCATTAGCTATAATACTATCTCCATACTGTCTTCATTAGCTCAAATACTATCTCCATACTGTCTTCATTAGCTCTAATACTATCTCCATACTGTCTTCATTAGCTCAGATACTATCTCCATACTGTCTTCATTAGCTCAGATACTATCTCCATACTGTCTTCATTAGCTCAGATACTATCTCCATACTGTCTTCATTAGCTCAGATACTATCTCCATACTGTCTTCATTAGCTCAGATACTATCTCCATACTGTCTTCATTAGCTCAGATACTATCTCCATGCTGTCTTCATTAGCTCAGATACTATCCACATACTGTCTTCATTAGCTCAGATACTATCTCCATACTGTCTTCATTAGCTCAGATACTATCTCCATACTGTCTTCATTAGCTCAGATACTATCTCCATACTGTCTTCATTAGCTCAGATACTATCTCCATACTGTCTTCATTAGCTCAGATACTATCTCCATACTGTCTTCATTAGCTCAGATACTATCCATACTGTCTTCATTAGCTCAGATACTATCTCCATACTGTCTTCATTAGCTCAGATACTATCTCCATACTGTCTTCATTAGCTCAGATACTATCTCCATACTGTCTTCATTAGCTCAGATACTATCTCCATACTGTCTTCATTAGCTATAATACTATCTCCATACTGTCTTCATTAGCTCAGATACTATCTCCATATTGTCTTCATTAGCTATAATACTATCTCCATACTGTCTTCATTAGCTCACATACTATCTCCATACTGTCTTCATTAGCTTAGATACTATCTCCATACTGTCTTGATTAGCTCAAATACTATCTCCATACTGTCTTCATTAGCTCAGATACTATCTCCATACTGTCTTCATTAGCTCAGATACTATCTCCATACTGTCTTTATTAGCTCAAATACTATCTCCATACTGTCTTCATTAGCTCATATACTATCTCCATACGGTCTTCATTAGCTCAGATACTATCTCCATACTGTCTTCATTAGCTCAGATACTATCTCCATACTGTCTTCATTAGCTCAGATACTATCCCCATACTGTCTTCATTAGCTATAATACTATCTCCATACTGTCTTCATTAGCTCAGATACTATCTCCATACTGTCTTCATTAGCTCAGATACTATCTCCATACTGTCTTCATTAGCTCAGATACTATCTCCATACTGTCTTCATTAGCTCAGATACTATCTCCATACTGTCTTCATTAGCTCAGATACTATCTCCATACTGTCTTCATTAGCTCAGATACTATCTCCATACTGTCTTCATTAGCTCTAATACTATCTCAATACTGTCTTCATTAGCTCAGATACTATCTCCATACTGTCTTCATTAGCTCAGATACTATCTCCATACTGTCTTCATTAGCTCAGATACTATCTCCATACTGTCTTCATTAGCTCAGATACTATCTCCATACTGTCTTCATTAGCTCAGATACTATCTCCATACTGTCTTGATTAGCTCAAATACTATCCCCATACTGTCTTCATTAGCTCAGATACTATCTCCATACTGTCTTCATTAGCTCAGATACTATCTCCATACTGTCTTCATTAGCTCAGATACTATCCCCATACTGTCTTCATTAGCTCAGATACTATCTCCATACTGTCTTCATTAGCTCAGATACTATCTCCATACTGTATTCATTATCTCAGATACTATCTCCATACTGTCTTCATTAGCTCAGATACTATCTCCATACTGTCTTCATTAGCTCAGATACTATCTCCATACTGTCTTCATTAGCTATAATACTATCTCCATACTGTCTTCATTAGCTCAAATACTATCTCCATACTGTCTTCATTAGCTCAGATACTATCTCCATACTGTCTTCATTAGCTCAGATACTATCTCCATACTGTCTTCATTAGCTATAATACTATATCCATACTGTCTTCATTAGCTCAGATACTATCGCCATACTGTCTTCATTAGCTCAGATACTATCTCCATACTGTCTTCATTAGCTCAAATACTATCTCCATACTGTCTTCATTAGCTATAATACTATCTCCATACTGTCTTAATTAGCTCATACTATCTCCATACTGTCTTCATTAGCTTAGATACTATCTCCATACTGTCTTGATTAGCTCAAATACTATCTCCATACTGTCTTCATTAGCTCAGATACTATCTCCATACTGTCTTCATTAGCTCAGATACTATCTCCATACTGTCTTCATTAGCTCAGATACTATCCCCATACTGTCTTCATTAGCTCAGATACTATCCCCATACTGTCTTCATTAGCTCAGATACTATCTCCATACTGTCTTCATTAGCTCAGATACTATCTCCATACTGTATTCATTAGCTCAGATACTATCTCCATACTGTCTTCATTAGCTCAAATACTATCTCCATACTGTCTTCATTAGCTATAATACTATCTCCATACTGTCTTCATTAGCTCATACTATCTCCATACTGTCTTCATTAGCTTAGATACTATCTCCATACTGTCTTGATTAGCTCAAATACTATCTCCATACTGTCTTCATTAGCTCAGATACTATCTCCATACTGTCTTCATTAGCTCAGATACTATCCCCATACTGTCTTCATTAGCTCAGATACTATCTCCATACTGTCTTCATTAGCTCAGATACTATCTCCATACTGTCTTCATTAGCTCAGATACTATCTCCATACTGTCTTCATTAGCTCAAATACTATCTCCATACTGTCTTCATTAGCTCAGATACTATTCCCATACTGTCTTCATTAGCTCAGATACTATCTCCATACTGTGTCAGTTTAAATCTATAATAGCTAACCATTTCACCTCAGTATGTTGTTTTAATTCATTTAAATTGTTTAATTGATTGACTTTTCTATATTGTTTTTTTTTTATTATGAATTGTATTTATCGACGTCATTGTAAATGAAAGCTTGCTCTCAATGATCTTTCGAGATTAAATAAAGATTGAATTAGATAACAGAGGAGAGAGTGAAACCACTCAAACCAGAAGAGTCATTAGTATTGTTCTACATTCTGTCATTGTTCTAACTACTAGTGAAGAAACTCTTAGTAAGACAGTGGTCTATGATGAAGCAGACTTACCTCCAGAGACAGAGACGGGACCTGCAGTCTGTTTCAGCACACTGGACAGCTCTCCGTCCCGTGTGCTTGTGCAGCTCTGACTTCCGGGTGACGAAGAAATCACGCGAGACTGGTCCAGTTCGTTATTGCAATTGTTTTCCAGAATCCAGATATATTATAAACTTTGTTTTTGTTTTTATTAGTATGTAACTATACTATTGCTTTGAACTGTGCTCGCTGTTGTGGAGCTCTGTCATAGACCACCGCAACACTTCCGGTATTCTGAAATCATGGGAGAGAGGGGGGGGGGTGAATGAATGAGGATGAGAGCCTTGACGTTGTGGTTTTACCCAGAGCCCTTTAAGGTTTTACCTACGGCTGTGGGGACGCGTGCGGGAGGCCTGAATACTTTCGACAACAAATGTTTGTTTCCGCGTCTCTGATTGGCCAGGTCATTTCTGGTCATGTGAGAGATGATCGAATATACTTTCAGTCTCCAGTCCTGAACGCCTGAACACGGAGCGACCAATCCCAAGTCGATCGGCACTTTCTCGGCCGAGCTATTTCCGCACCTACTCCCGAACTACGCATGCGCAGATTGCCCACGGAGTCTGGTGAGTTTGATTGATTGATTGAAAACTTTATTAACAGATTGCAGAATGGGTACAATACAGTACAGCTCAATACACACACTTGTTAAGGGGATGCAGACCAGAGAAAGACTTCCGTCTTGTTTACATCAGGGTCCCCCATTTTCAATTCATCATAACATATATGAATGACAAACATGACATACAGATAGACAGTACTGCTTACATCTATACATTTATGACATACCAGATTTACAAATACAGTACTGTTTTTGATACAAGAAGAGTCTAAAAAAGAGAGTATATACATTTGACGAAGAAACTGTACATTGGAGGACGTGGGGTGGGGGGGGTTGGGTAGGTGGGGTGGGGGACTGTACATTGGAGGTGGTGGGGTGGGGGTGGGTGGTACATTGGATTATCGACTAAACCTTACTTGGTCCCAAGAAGAGGGTCTCGTGAGTCATGTATTATTGGGTTAGGACATTTACTGTACATTGGAGGGGGTTGGGTTAGGACATTTACAGGGGCCAGTTTCGAATTGCAGTCTCTCGTAGGTGTTTTGAGAGTGGTTTTGAAAGTGGGTAGTGATTCACATTCCTTTACAGCTGTGGACCCGGTAGGGCATAATTGCGAAACGTGTTTAGTCCCTTGTTTGAGCCGAATCTGGGTTTAACATGATTTGTGGAGCTCCCTCTGGTGTTGTGGTCTTGGTATTCACTGACCTTTGGGAAGTATTTTGACATGTACATGGGTACCTTAGTCGTGTAGTGTATCTTGTAGACCAGGCCCATTGCAAGTTTCTGTACTCTGTCATCTACTCTAAGCCATCCTAGGTTGTCAAAGTGGGCAGGGGTGAGGTGGGTTCTAGGAGTAAGGTCAAGCAGTAGTCTGACCAGTTTGTTTTGTGATGTTTGTAATTTTGTTTTTAGCGCCTTTGAGGTGCTTTGGTACCATGAGGTGCAAGCATAGTCGTAGTACCCTTGAATGAGTGCTCCTGCCAGAGTCTTCAGGGTATTCTTGTTTACCAGAGAGGAGATCCGGTACAAGAATATTGTTCGTTGGTTGACTTTTTTTTATTACATTGGTTGCCATTTTGTCACAGGAAAGATTTGCCTCTAGGATGGAACCCAGGTATGTAATTTATCTTTCCTTGTGACAATATTGTCACCCACTGGGGGGCGACAGTGGCTCGGGAGGTAGAGCAGCCGTCTGGCAATCCGGAGGTTCCCGGTTCGATTCCCACTCCTCCCGGGCAGCGTGTCGATGTGAGCAAGACACTTAACCCATAATTGCTCCCGATGAGCAGGTTGGCACCTTGCATGGTTGCCTCCGCCGTCGGTGTGTGAATGTGTGAGTGAATGTGTGAGTGAATGGGTAAAATGTGAGTAACAAATTGTAAAGCACTTTGGATAAAAAGCGCTATATAAAAAAGCAGCCATTTACCATTTACCACTGTAACAGAGAAGCCGTTGGTCTTGCTGAGTTTGTTATTTAATCCGAAGAGAATGGACTCTGTTTTACCCAGGTGTAATGAAGTTTGTTATCAGCGAGCCAGGTGCAGATTCAGTTCAGAGCTGAGGGCTTTTTCAACCTGCAACTTGTTCCTGTCAGAGACCAGCAGGGCTGAGTCGTCCGCAAACAGGAACAAGTTGCAGTCACAAGCTGATGACATGTAATTTGCATAAATTAGGAACAGTAACGGTCCTAGTATGCTTCCTTGTGGAACACCACAGCTCACTGGGAGGGGGGGGGGGATAGTGGTCTATTGTGCTCATGGGGCTCATGGGGGCTGCAATGCAGGCTGGCTGGGAACCGCAGTTATTTTAGCATTTATTTTGTGCATAAAGGGGAATACCGTCAGTTTTACAATTCAGCTTTGTAGCCATATGATTCTACCCTACAGTACAACGGAAACGTGGAAATTACTTTTATTGAGTTGATTTTCATCTCCCGAATTTCCCCAAGGAGATCAATTAAGGAATGTGTTATCTTATCTTATATTATCTGTTGGTATGCTTCTTTCAATCTAAAACAGACAAATGCATTAAAAAAGGTCTGTACCAGTATCACAGGTCTCTCTGATTTGTATAACGAACAGTACCTATATATATATATATGTGTCAAATTGTTTGTAGAGGCTTTGCATAGATTAATGTGTGTAGGGTCCATATGAACGGATGAATGTTTGTAGGGTATTTAATTGAATATATTAATGTTTGTAGGGTCCATATGAATAAGTGCATGTTTGTAGGGTCTTTATGAATAGATTCATGTTTGTAGGGTCTATATGAATAGATTCACATGTGTAGGGTCCATTTGAATAGATTAATGTTTGTAGGGTCTATATGAATATATTAATGTTTGCAGGGTCTTTATGAATAGATTACTGTTTGTAGGGTCTTTATGAATAGATTAATGTTTGTAGGGTCTATATGAATAAATTCATGTTTGTAGGGTCTATGAATAGATTAATGTGTGTAGGGTCTATGATGAATAGATTAATGTTTGTATGGTCTTTATGAATAGAATCATGTTTGTAGGATCCATATCAATAGATTCATGTGTGTAGGGTCTTTATGAATAGATTCAGGTTTGTAGGGTCCATATGAATAGATTCATGTTTGTAGGGTCTTCATGAATAGATTAATGTGTGCAGGGTCTTCATGAATAGATTCATGTGTGTAGGGTCTTCATGAATAGATGAATGTTTATAGGGTCTTCATGAATATATTAATGTTTGTAGGGTCTTCATGAATAGATTAATGTTTGTAGGGTCTTTATTAATAGATTAACCGGCTGTTGTGTGGCAGTGAAAGGGTTAACATTCTGTGTATTGTCGCTGTGAAAGGGTTAACCGTTTGGTAGTGCAGCAGTGAAAGGGTTAACGTTTGTAGGGTCTTTTTATTTTTTTTGATCTAATTTTTCTCCCGTCCCCAATTTCGTACCGTCCAATTCTACCCTCCCCTGTCTTGAACGCTGTTAGGCCATGCCTCCCACAAGCCGGCTGCAATGTGGACGAAGCCTTGCATCACGTGTCCCCTCCGGTATTCTAATTTTTATTTAGAATTTCCTCATTCATAAATAGAAACGCTCTGAGGACCCTAGCTGGAGCCCTCATCCAATGTCACTTTGACTATGCTTGCACTTCATGGTACAGCAACATATCAAAACAAATGAAGACAAAGCTCCAGACCTCCCAAAACAAACTAGTGAGACTCCTGCACAACCTTCACTTTAGGACTCACCTAACGCCAGCCCACTTTAGCAGTCTGGGATGGCTTAGGGTTGAAGAAAGGGTACACCAGCTTAAAATGCTACTGGTTTTTAAAGTACTGAAAGAAACGGTCCCCAAGTACCTAGTAAATTATTTTAATAAAGTAGGAGATGTCCACAAACACGCCACAAGAGGAAGCCCCACGGACCTGGTCCCGCCGAGAGTCAGGACATGCATGGGGAAAGATGCATTTTTTTACTCGGCTACGGTAATGTGGAATGCCCTGCCAACATTCATAAAACTCCTGAACTCCCCTCTCGGATTTAAATCCGCCCTAAAAACATGGCTCAGCAGCAACTCAAATTGGTCTTAAAATGTTTTTTATCTCTTATCATAACTTGGCTTTTATTTCTTTTATCATGAGTTGCTTTTAAGGGTTTGCGGATTTTCTTTTAACATTAGTTAACTGTATGAGTTGTCAGGTTAGGTGTTTTTATACACATTTTTAGGATGTATCCTGTCTAGTGTACATGTCCATTTGTGTTTCTGTGCCTTTTTATGTTCCATGTATGGACCACAATGGAAACAAGCCTTGGCTTTATTGTGTTTTATCCATTTTTGACCAGCGTTGTTGACACTGTTATTGTCTTGTCTTTTAAAATGTTTTTTTTGTCCTACGATTTGTGTCAAAATAAAGTATTCAATCAATTCAATCAAAAAAAGCAGGAGGGACACGCCGCCCTCGTCGCTTCCTGATTCTACTGCGCAGGCACACCAACCGACCTGTAGGAGTTGCTGTCCACAACGTCCGATCCCCACCCACCAGCTTCCCACCCCCTAATACTGCCAATTGTATTAGTATGAACGACCAGCCAAGCTGGTAGCAACGCCGAGAGCTGGGCTCGAACCCAGCATCTCCTGCGTTGGTGGCAAGCGCCTTGCCCACTGCGCCACCTAGCCGCCATTGTAGGGTCTTTATTAATAGATTCATGTGTGTAGGGCAGGGAGGGGCAACTGGCGGCCTGCATTCGACTAAGAGGTTGGCAGTCGACTATGGCTCCTTTCGATCGATTAGTCGACTATTCGACTAATAGGGGTCAGCCCTAGTGTGGACATATTCAACGCTGTTGAAAGTACCGTGCAGCAATATGGGGGGTTTGATAAACTGTCCGCTGTTGTTACCGATGGAGCACCCGCAATGAAAGGAAAACACACAGGATTCGCCGGGCTTCTAAGGCAGAGTGGCGTTGAGTGTCCAATGCTGCACTGCATTATACATCAGGTAAGTTCGCTAACATAATTTCCATCTATTGTGGGTCACTAATAATCAGGGGTGCAGTGGTCATGCCACGCGGTACCACGCCGTCCCAGCACTTTTCTGAGCAGAAGTACGCGCACGGATGTACACGCGCGCACACACAAATGAAACGTTATTTCATCTGATGCAGATCGCATGCACAAACATTGAAGTTGACATTCCTTCTATTGTGCGCCAACAGGAGAGACCACAAGTGTCTCATTAAAGACAGAACCATTATTGACCCACTGTGGGGGAGGGTGAATGTCATGCCAGTTTGATAAAGGGTCAATGGGAGGCATGTAGAATTGCACAAAAAGGAATTCATTATTCTGATGAGTATTGCACTTGGCTACTTGTTTACTTTTGTAGTGTTCAGATAACACTAATAACACTGAAATGCATGTTATGGATATGAAGCACTCAAGAATGTTTTGTTTAGTAGCAGGATAAAAGTTTATACATTTAACAAAATCATTTATTATTGCACTTTTGATTTACTGTTGTAGTGAAATGCAGCAGGAATGCTGCTTTGTGTTTGTTGAGCAGTGGGCTTTAAGTTCATACATTTATTTTAATAGAAGCCTTAATTATAATTTGTCATTTTTGTATATATTTGGGTTACACAGCAATACTTTCAAATTCAGCTGTATTTATAAATTCATAAAGTTGAAATTAAGCATTACTAAATGCGTTTGAAATGGAATAAAAACAAAGTTACAACAAATTATAATAGTTGATATGCCTTATTTATCACATCTGTGACTATTATGGGCTATTTGAGTGATGGGGTACTACTGGCGGGACTGTCGATAAACAATGCGGCCCCCCAGATTGAGTGTGGAAATTTAGTGGCTCTCACCATATACAAAGTTGCCCACCCCTGGTGTAGGGTCTATGAATAGATGAATGTGTGTATAGGGTCTTTATGAATAGATTCATGTTTGTAGGGTCTTTATGAATAAATTTGTTAGGGTTTGTAACCGACCTCAAGCGCAACGGCACAGAGAGAGTTGTTTCAGAGTTAGCCAAAGCAAGGGCGTATTTATTCTCAGAGTCACAAGATTGAATTAGGTGGAGAAACAGAACAAACGGGGAATCTGGCATGTGAAGATGGTTGCGGCTCTGCAGATTCTCCCAGTAGGTGGTGGTGAGGAATTAGCTTGTGACGTCTGAAGCCGCTCTGCAGATCCTCCCAGCTCACTCCAGGTGGAAACGGAGAGAGAGAGAGAAATCCGAGTTAGCCAGCGCACAACAGAAACAGAGAGGTGACTGATCCAAATAAATATCCAAGTGACTTGATCTTCGGTGTGATACACACAGTTAGCAGAGTCCAGAGAAAAAACAATACGGTAATCCAAAGTGTAAATCCAACAACAAAAAATAGGTGAGAACAGTATAACAAAAACGGGATCTCTTCGGTGTTTCACAAACACACAAAAAACTGGTGATTCAAAAAGAACTGTTTCCAAAAACTCACCAGAGCGCAACGCGTAAAGCGGGCAGATAAACGAGGCGCAGCTTCGTACGGGGAATCAGGTTCTCCACAGGGATACTTCACGAAAGTCCTGGGGAGCAACAGACAGGGAACAGCGACGGGAAAGAACAGGCAAATGCAGGGAATATTCAAAACGATCCAACATCGATATTAGGGGAATCAGGGTATATAAAGCCACAGGGCGCTGATGACAAGCTGTGACAGCTGCGGGATGAAATTGATCATTGCTCCAGAAGCGTGTGGTGGGGAGAGCACCAATCAACACGGCATCTTACAGGAACGGAGCGTGTGGTGGGGAATGCAATTAATTAACAAAATACCTTAAAGGAACGGAGCGAGAGGGTGGGGAGCGGACCAAACCTCACAAAATTCATGTTTGTAGGGTCTATGAATAGATTAATGTGTGTAGGGTCTTTATGAATAGATTCATGTTTGTAGGGTATTTATGAATATAGGGTCTTTATGCTTTTTGTCCATTTTATTGCATTTTATGATAATATGTATTGTTATTACCTGCATTGCTTTTACACTTTTCTTACTCTCTGCATTGATTATAAAGTCTATTTTAATACTCATTTATGTCTATTTTAACTGCATTTTATGTCTATTCTTACTGCTGCACTTTGGGCTGCAATTCTTGTATGAAAGGTGCTATACAAATATATACAAATAAAGTGTATTATTATTATGTACTACCATGGGGTCTTTATACCAGTATCAATGTACATAATAATAGCATTATTACTCAGTACTCGGTTATATATTCCAGTTTAATCACTTTTACATTGTATATTGTTATTGCACTTTACTGTTACATTTGCAGCCTGGTTATATGCCAAACTTATTTTTGATGTACTATACTTGTGCTTCATAATGACAATACATTTGAATGTAATCTAATTAAATCAGGTTGAATGAATGGTTACAGTGGGGTGTTTGTGTCTTCCTACTTCTGTGTAATCGGTGACTTCGCCCACGTTTACCAACCTCCATCACATGTTTTATTTAATTAATTCATAGCTCTGGTTCAAAGGTCACTGGGCTCCATCACTTCTGAAAGCAACACCGCCAGTCTTCATGCATCGTAAAGTTGTACTGTACACTTTCCACTATCATCTCCTGTAATCTTCGTCTGTCGTACTAAACCTCATAGACTACTGCTTTAGCACTATCTTACATTTTTTACTTACTTCTTAATTACTTTTTTTTTTACTCACTTTCTTTTTATTGTATGTAGCACACTCTCAGGGACTCATACAGAAACAAGCATTTCATCATAAAGTATTCTGTATTTTGTTGTGACAAATAATAAACAAACTTGAAACTTGAACTCTGGACAAAATGTTTGATGTAGTTCCCTAGATCAGTGGTTCCCAAAATGGGCCATGGGAGGGAGGAGGGTCCCTAAATGTGGAATAGTTTAATTTCACTCAGAATTTTCTTTAACAGTTAGTACAGTGAACGAATGTATGAAATTCTGGATGAAATCATAACAATAAATATCTTCTCAGATGAGGGTCCTTGGCCTATTATGTATGGATGTACACTTGTACAGTATGGTCCTTGACATGAAAAAGCTCGAGAACCAGCTACCCTAAGCGACTACTGACTCCCCTCCCCGCTTCTTCCCTCCTCCCTGCATCCCCCCACTCCTCCTCCCCTCCCTGCATCCCCCCACTCCTCCTCCCTGCCTCCCCCATCTGCATCCCTCCTCCTCCTCCCTGCATCCATCCCTCCCCTCCCAGCTGCATCCCATCCCCCACTCCGGTGTCTCTCAGTCTCCGCTAGTCCGAACACCGCTGGAGCAGAAAGACTTTCAGAAAGCGATCCGAGAGAAAAGAACAACTCGCAGGGAGATATTTATTCGACCAGAGTCTTTTGGTGAGTCTGATGTAATAATAACCAGGTCAGCTGTGTCTAGAAAGCAGCGAGCTGGCGGCTCGTTCTCCGGGTTCTCCTTTCCTTTCAATTGTCCTCCGCGGCGTTACTACCGCGACGAGCTAGATGAGCTAGTGGGGGCAACGCCAGCCTCGTTAGCTCCCATCACAATAGCCTTGCAGGGGAGTGAGCAGTTAGCATGAGCCGTTGGGATGTTGTTGCAGTGAAAGCGCGTCCATTGTCGTTGAGGCAGAGAAGTGAATGTGTTCCTACGGTTGCTAACGGAATGACAGTCCGCCTTGTTTGTTGTGCGTTGTTGTAGCATCCCTGGTCTCCTGGTGAGACATCTCTGGTGCTGCTGTTGTCCTTTAATCAACTGAAGCTAGCAGCTACTAGACAGGCAGAGGTGTGTATCTAGCTATATTTATCAAGTTAGTATGATCAACAATCAAAGCTACCCTGATGCTACCCGGGCTGGCGGCTGTGCTAACGGTAGCTAAGCTATCCTGATGATACCCGGGCTAGCGGCTGTGCTAACGGTAGCTAAGCTATCAGCGGCTAATGCTGTTAGTAGTGAACTCTACAGGATCCTCATATGGGATGTTTTTACACGACAGTTGGTCTGGTTAGTGGGAGATAACGGCTTTTGTGTTTTCAGGTGTAACAGTTACCATCTAGAAATCGGTGTGTTTTTCAAAATGGTGTCTCTCGGCGTGTTTGAGAGCATCTCTGCCGTTGAAACCCTCTCTCTGAACCCTCTCTAGCAGAGTTATCCTAGTCAACATGGCTTGTACTGACCACATTCCATCACAGAGCAATAATCAGGCTTAAAGGGATAGTTGTGATTTCTGGACCGCTAACCCTATTTATTACTTCTAAGTCTATGCTGTTCCTCATACTAGTAGTTCTGGATAGTTAGCCACAAACCAAATGCAAAGTCAATAGAGTCAATATCCCCTCTTTACACATGGAATCTGATCTTTTCCATTCTGATTTTGGCCACTTTTATATGTGGTCCTCCTAAATCAGATCCAGGTCAGATTTTTTTGCAACGTGACGATTTCTACGTCACTCTGTCTAGGGTGACATGCATCACAATTATGCGCTGGCAGGAGTCACTCTGTGAATACAAACATGGAAGACGGCTGTGATGAACATGGTCAGTGGAGGGACAGTGAGTTGTTTGTTTCCCTTATATGTATTTGGGGTGATACTTATGTAGAGGATGTGTCATAAATGGTCTGTTTGAAAGCATATTGAAATAAGAAATGGCTTTCACCTCCTCCTCACCTCCATCATGAATTAGCTTGCCTCCACTGCTCAACTTATAAATTAAACCACATAAACTGTGATTTCAGTGTCCTCCGTCGTCTTTATTGTTCATTTGCGCTTGCAGGTCAGTTCAGGAGCGTGACCAGTTCACACCGAAATCTGATATTGATTGGCCAAATTTATTTAAAAAAAATGTGAACAAGCCAAACAAAAAATCTGAGCAATTCATCTCAATTTAGCACTAAGGCTTGCAGTGTGAACGTAGCCAAAGTAGTTTGCAATGAGCCTCAGCTTGTACAGACAGGAGCTTGACCCCATTGACTTTGCATTGGTTTGTGTCTAACTATCCAGAACTAGTATGAGGAACAACATGGGCTGTGCTGAGAAAGGACTCTACTGATCAACATCATCATTGGTGAGTTAAGCTGTGTTTGCACCACAGGAATTTCCCCCCGGAACTAGGTGCTTGTTCAGGAACTAGGGACTTGTTCAGGAACTCTATGCGTTTGCACCGCAGGGACCAGGGTCTACTCTAGGGTTTAATCAGAAGTTCTGAGAGAGGATTTTACCCCCAAAAAATACCCTGCTCTACAGGGTAGGACTTTTCCCAAGTCCAAGAACTTTGGGGTGGTGCTTGCAGAGCTGAACAATCACTTTGAGTGCTAATTAAATAGTTACAGAGGTTTGAACTAGGGATGTCCGATATTATCGGCCGACCGATATTATCGGCCGATATCGGCAGTAAAATGTGATATCGGAAAATATCGGTATCGGTTTAGAAAAAATTAAAAACAATATTTGTTATATATATATCCAGTGAAATTATTAGTTACCTGAAATTATTCAGTTTTTTGGACGGGGAAACCCTGCATATATCGGTATCGGTTGATATCGGTATCGGAAATTAAGAGTTGGACAATATCGGAATATCGGTATCGGTAAAAAAGCCAATATCGAGCATCCCTAGTTTGAACACACAGAAGTAAACGTTTTGTGTACTTAAATGTCTGTTTACTCGTTGCCAGATGCCTGTTTTTGGGTACCAGCTGAGAGGTAGGAACTGGAAAACCTAACTGTACCATAGCCTGAAATCTTATGTAGTACATAAAAATCCCACAGAAAAGGTTTTTGTAATGTGTGTACTGGTAAACATTTGGCATGAATATCCAAAATGGCTGTCCGCTTCATTCAGAGGCTCTCGTCAAAACCATGGACTTCTTCGTTTTCTTGTCACCTTCTCCCACTCTTAAGCGCTCGTCTGGGATCGCTTTCGGAGCAGACACTCCTTGGCTACAAAGGTGGTCAATCATTTTCACTGTCTGGGGTCATTGGTCCGCTGACAGGACAGGGGCAAACAGGATGTGGTCACTTGTCAAATGACGCTTGTCCGATGTTTCGCCTTGTAACTCGAGATTGGAAGCGCGCAATAGGTTGAGTGGGGTGACAATCGAAAGGTGGCAAATTCAACTTTCCAACAATGTATTTGCGGCACAACAACATTTCCCCCCTCATCTGCCGGCTCCGAGCTGCATTTTCTGCCGTGCAACCAATACATTGCTTCCAGTCTCGAGTTACAGTGACCACGTCCGGTTTGGACAGGTCCTGAACGGACCAGTCACCGCTGATGGCGAAAATGATTGACAGCCGTTGTAGCCAAGGAGCGTCTGCTCCGAAAGCGATCCCAGACGAGCGCTGATTGTAACGAGAAGGGGGCAGAAGAAGACCAACAAGTTCTTTGTTTTGACCCGCGCATCTGAATGAATGGCAGGTGAGATTCGCTCAGAGACTGGTATCTGACGGAGGGAAGGAGAGGAAGAGTTGAGTGTCATCAGCATAGCAGTGTTATGAGAAGGCATGAGACGTGATATACAGGGTCACAACTAGGGATGGGTACCGAATTCGGTACTTTTGAGGTACCGAACCGAAACACGTCGGTACTACAGAGTATCGAATCAAGTGAGAAACCGTTTTTTTTTTTTTTTTTTTTACTTTTTTCTTTTCATGTCAACGTTCACACGCACAATATATGCTTACCTAGGATTTGACTTGATTCAACAACAAAGCAGTCGGAGCAATGACAAGCCGAAAACTGTCGAAATTGTAGTTATTTGAAGTTTGGATTTTTTTTTTACGACTGAGGTAGGTAAATTAAATTTCTTGAGACTAAAGTACCGAAAAAAGGTACCGTTGGGTACCGGTATCGATTCACAGGTACCGGTATCGGTTCAAATGTGAAAGGTACCCATCCCTAGACTACATGAGGTAACGTTATATACAGGGCCAGCACGTAGACTACATGAGGTAACGTTATGTACAGGGCCAGCACGTAGACTACATGAGGTAACGTTATGTACAGGGCCAGCACGTAGACTACATGAGGTAACGTTATGTACAGGGCCAGCACGTAGACTATAGGTAACGTTATATACAGGGCCAGGACGTAGACTACATGAGGTAACGTTATATACAGGGTCACAACGTAGACTACATGAGGTAACGTTATGTACAGGGCCAGGACGTAGACCAGGGTTAGAAATTAACATTTTTTTTCAAGGGCTTTTTTTGCCCCCCTTAATTGCTTTTCGGGGGCTTTTTTTTGTATTTCGGGGGCACAACATTTTTATAATGAAAATTAACATAAAGATTATAAAACATTGTTGACACTTTTTTTTACAGTCTTCGTCCCTATGTTTGATAACGTAATGTTAATGTCTCCATATATAGGGCTCTACGCTAACCTTTTTCCCAAGGAGCACATGTGCTCCTGAATAAAATGTTAATAAATAAAATCTAAATACAAATTTAGGAGCACACAGAAATTTAGGAGCACAGTGACAATTGTTCAAGTAACACACACACACACACACACACGATGTGTGACATCATGGCTTGGTTTCATGTTTTGAGGTACCTTCAATTATCTGTAAATAATACATACATACTCTATCTAAATAGATTACATATTATTGTCCCTGAGTGAGGGCAAGTTGTGTTGTTGTCTTGATATAATAACCGGTTGCCTCTGGATCAATGAATGTCTAATATTGAATAATATTATTAGATATTTTATTTTTAACATCCCTAATTCCAACAGTCAAGAGGCTTGTTTCAAATTGATGAAAAACCCCACACACGCAACGTTTGTGAGTATAGGCTCTGGCCAGGTCGATCAATGAAATACGTTGCGCGCTCAGCGCTGTGGAATGAAGGAAATGCGCATCGGGATCGGATTTGGATGTTATTCTTTTGGAGTTGTGTTACAAATGGAATGGTCTTTCCCCGCCGAACACAAGTTACTTAACGTTACACAGCCAGGTCGCGCTATGCAGATGCTTAGCTTGCTAACGTTAAGATAGCAGTGTAATGCTTGATGAGAGCAGAGCGCTCTCTCTGTGTTCGCAGCACCTCTCACGTGCCTGGAAGCATCTCCCTGTAACACGCAGCGGGCCCCGCCTCCCTCCTCCTTGGAACAAACATTCCACCCAAAAACTGAATTTCAGTCCAGTTTCAATCTGAACTATTAACAGCGGAGCTGTTTTGTAATTCTTCATAATCACTCGTCTGTCTCCACACTGCAAGTAAATGATTTTTCCGCTTTGCACACACACATATTATTAGGGGCAAGCCAATACGAGGGAAATGCTCGCACTGTAGAGCATATATATAATTATATATATAATTAGTAAACTGTCGGGGGCTTTTTTTGCCCCCCTTAACTGATATTCGGGGGCATTTGGTCAATTTTCGAGGGCATTTTGCCCCAAGCCCCCGTTAATTTCGAACCCTGACGTAGACTATAGGTAACGTTATATACAGGGCCAGGACGTAGACTATATGAGGTAACGTTATATACAGGGTCACAACGTAGGCTACATGAGGTTATGTTTTATACAGGGTCAGAACGTAGGCTACACGAGGTAAGTAAGTGTGGAATTTCCTTTTACGGCTTTTTGGTAACACTTGCCTCACCCTCTACCCTCCTTTCCTTGGCCCTCACCTGGTCATCCCTCCCGCCCCCTTTCCTCCCAGATAGTTTAAAAGACAATCCCACAGATTGAGGGGGTGCTTGACCCATTCTCCTAGCCAGAGAAAGTCAAGTCCTCTACTGAACTCCTAACCTAAATTGTATTTTATTAGCCATGTTTTAATAGTACATTTGTATCAAACATGACAATTTGACCATGCGCATGATTAACCTCTCCGGTTCCATCACATAAGACTAGGATGGTATTGTTATGATGAAGACTAGGTTGGTATTGTTGATATAATGAAGTCTAGGCTGGTATTGTTGATATAATGAAGATTAGGCTGGTATTGTTGATATGATGAAAACAATGGGAACGGGATATGACTATGTGCTGCCAACGCATTAAACCTATGGAGTAGCTCACCTTGTTTGCAGGGCTATAACTATATATATATATTATAACTATGGATGCAATAATATGGCCCATTTGGCATCGAGTATCTATCGTTCAAGACGTGAAAAAAAAAAAAAAATCCATCCATACATTACCGTTTTATACCGTGGTGAATATAAGTATGGTTTTAGAGCGGTTTAGGGTAATTCCTGGGAGACTAGTAATAGGCCGCAACTAGGGATGCACCGATGTGAAAATTGTGGCCGATACCGATATTAATATAGCTGTTCTGGCCGATACCGATGTTGATATCTCTGTATAGAACACTTTATGATAATCAAATAAAGAGCTATTTTCCTAAACGCATTTTTTTAAAACTTTTGTAACTTATTTTCAGAAATGAATGATATTTTGAAACTATTTAAGACCAAAACATGTATATAAAAAATTACAATCATTTATATCTGCCCTATCCTGATATCGGACCAATACCGATGTGTAAAAATGTTTACCATATCGGCTGATATATTGTGCATCACTAGACGCGACGCATATTATACTAAGGCCATGTCCAGACTAAAACGATTTCGGTCGTATCAGGCAAAGTATTTGATCGTTTGCACCTTTCAGCCACACGGAACTGCGTTCTGGCAGCCTGAAGACGCTACTTTCTGATACCAGCTCGCAGAGTGCGCAATTCTGAAGACGCCCCCCCATTGCGTCACCATCTTTACAAGCGAAACGCGTCTTCTCCTGAACCGATGACGCGATAGCCCACCTCTCCCTTACCCCACGTGTGAAAACATCACAACAACAATGGCATGTACATAGTAGTTGCGTTGTGTTACAGAAGCTATTGAGCTTGATCTGGCTTTTACTACCACCATCGACAACAGATTGACATCTCCCTTAATCCGCATGCAAAACTCAGCCAACAAAAAAAGAAACATGATACATATGTCCAGATAGCCAAGCACATAGTGTTCCATAGCATACCCCTTCAGTTGATCATGACAAATCCTCTCTTACCTTGATGATTAAAAAGCCTCCATAATTTATTAAATAGTATTCCTATGGCTGGTGTTGAGCTGTAGCCAGCTAGCGTTGATGCTATCCAATGTTATCAACATTAGCTAAATAGCTAACCAACTAAATACAATAGACATTGGTATCCTGAGGTAACGTTAAATACAGACAACGTTTGCTAGTCGAAAGGACTGGACACACACGGACAAGTTAAACATCAATCAATTAATTTATTACAACACAGGTGGTTTGAGCTGCCTCCGACCGCACCACGGGGCTATTATATATATATATATATTATTATATATTTTTGAGCTCTCTCTCTCTCCTGCCAATTAAAATCCACAGCTCTTCCTCCTCATCACCGGCTGCCTGTGAAGCTGCACTCGCGCCGCGGTGTGTGTGTGTGTCTCCTATCCGTTGAAAACTAGCGTCGCCTCAAAAGCACAGAACTGGACACACAAGTTATCGAAAACAACGATCGACAACACTTCCGGTCGGGCGTTTTCAAAATAAAAGAGCGACGTCTAAAACAGGAAAGACATTTATTTTGTAAATTTGTGGCATGCACTTATTATCTTGAGACGTTTTCGTTTTTACGGAAACCTTTTTTTAAATGAAAACGAAAAAGATCAAAATCGTTTTAGTCTGGACAATGCTTAAATCCATTGGCATTTCGTCCCTATACACGCTACAATTAAAAATCCAAATGCATATGATCGGTATATTATGTTCCATCATGAATGCATGAAAGGGGGGGGTCGTTTCTCATTAATTGATTGTCAATAACGGCATTCGTTAGTACAACAACGTACGCTGATCACCAGGGCGATGGCTATGAAAACGAGGCACAATCCAGCTCAAATGTACGTTAAATTGCTCTTACCTGTGGCCGGTCGGATTCCAAAAAGAATATTCCAATTATTTGATTGCCATCTGGTAGATCATATGTCCATTTGGTCCACGACATAACCCACCCAGCATAATGAATCGGGGGTCCCGAAAGCGATTCAATGCGATCGGGTAGACCCCTCGGTCCAGGCTACTCTAAAATTCCGCCCGGATTAATTTCAATGACACACAGCCACATACAGTCACAAAGGGAGTGCAACATCGGCCGCATACCACCAGGCGGCTGTATTGTACTTTTGCGATCTCAGACTCATTCCATATGGTTACACAGGCTCCCTGGATGGATAACGGTTGGAAATAGCGAATAAAAGAAATGGCGTTATTCGATTGGCGGACAACCACGTATTAAATCGTTGTTGGCAGGGAATGAGTTAATATGATGGAAGACTAGGCTGGTATTGTTATGATATAGACTAGGATGGTATTGTTAATATGATGAAGACTAGGATGGTATTGTTGATTTGATGAAGACTAGGATTATATTGTTATAATGAAGACTAGGATGCTATTGTTAATATGATGAAGACTAGGATGGTTATGATGAAGACTAGAAGACTAGGATGGTATTGTTGATATGATGAAGACATATTTAAATCTCTCCGGTCATAATGTCCTGTGAAAATAATTCCCTCTAAGCACAATTTGAATTGTATTAAAATAGGCTAAAATTAAATAGCCTATGCGATGAACGAAACAATCTGTACATTTGTTTCATTGTTGCTTCACTCTGATAAAGCGCGGCTAGAGCGCGCTCGGATTGAATGTTTTTTTTGCTTTCTTTTGTATTGATACTGCCTGGCCACCATAACGACAAACAGCTATACGAGAGAGAGAGAGATGGCCAAACGGCTTACCTTAACAAATATTTTATGAAACCAAGCAGGTCTAATAATGACAACGATGTGTGTTCCTATATGTAGGGAGTTAGGCAACGCTCTAAAAGCTGTCTGCTGGATGAGAATTCTATTCTATACAACGGTCTTCATTAGATAAACCAATAGATACAAACATTGTGTATGACAAAATAAATATGGGCTGTTTTAAATTGTGTGAATAGTTAATATAATCCGTTTTGTTCATTAATTATAAACACAGAAGTAAGGTGTCCACCGCGCTCAGAACGTCAAATTCTATCAACACTTTTAAGCTCCAGCCAAAATGCGTGGTGACGTGTTGACCAATTTCGGAGGGGGATCCCAATGATATATCAATAAAACGTACTGTCAGTTCATGTCCAAGGGATATGTTCATGAGCACAGCAAGTTTCACCGCAGTTCCTGGCATTTTTAACCAGTGGAGAAAGGTAAGAGAGATTTCCCTATCGTTTTTCTTGTATGAATTATTCAACCTACGTTAATAAAACATACCTGGTGATCAACTACAGTTTGCAACATTATGATATGTGTGTACTGTAGTGTTCTGATACAAGTTACAACGATTATTGGTGAAGCGATATCGAGATTCATTTGGGGTGTGACAGCTGCTGCAGCGCGACCTGTGGTTTGCTGATGAGAATGGCGGGGCGGGAGCTTGATGCTGGATTAGCGTATCGCTTCTTTGGGAGGCGGAGATAGTCATTGGATTCGGCAAATCATGCAACGTTTAGATTTCAGTGAACCCCACATGATAATGTTGCCGTCTCAGTAGTGCCAAATTTCTCAGTTTTTCGCTTGATATAATTAATACAAATGTCCAATACAACGGAATTCGTTAGCTCATAAAAATGTGATTATAACAGACTGCTGTTTAATGTCGGGCTGACTGCCCACAGACGGAAATTCGCCTATTTGATTTCAAGTCAGCAGCAGCACGTGAGTCTATCGACAGGACTTATTTTATTTGGAATATAATGTATACGCAAAAGTAGCCTAGTTTTAAGTTAAATATTATAAATATACATGCCTTGAGGATGTCATTCTTTATATAGCCTGCCTATCAATTGTTTTTAAGCTCGATAAACTCTGACCGGAATTTCTCCCATTTGTCCGGGAGATTGAAATCTTACAGGACACTGAGACCGGCACCAATATTTTCTAACGGAAACCCTGGCTGGTAGGGATGGGTACCTAATCAGGTACTTTTAAGGGTACCTACTACCGACCGAATCACGTCGGTACTACAGAGTACTGATTCACGTGAGATCAGCCGGTGCAACATTTCGGTACTATAAAAAATAAATATATCTTTTTTAGGGCTGGGCCCGACTAAATATTTGGATAGTCGACTATGATTGGCCAAATTTTGCTGTTAGTCGACAAAAAAAAGTATAAATAAAAAAAAAAAAAAATTGTATCATTCCATTTGGGCTGTGGGGGTGCTTAAATGTCTGAAGGAGTCGACTGAAGGCTTCTTGTCCTCTGCAAAAGCATGCAATTGGTCCACTGATGGATACATCTTGATATTTGTCTAGTCTAGTAGTGTGTTCATTAGATGGGTGAAATCCTCTTTCAGTGCCTCTGTGCCTGTTTTCGTAGGCAGTTAGCCTCTGGTATGCGTGCCATTAGCGTTAGAGGCCTCTTTTATTTTGGAAAGAATGCAAAAAAATATATATAAAAAAAATTGTGTACAATTGTTAATTTTTTTTTTATTCGACTAAGAGGTTGGCAGTCGACTACGGCTCCTTTCGACTAATAGGGGTCAGCCCCAATTTATTTTTTTACGTCCGATGACGTCACCTTTTAGTTTACTACGAAACCTATGAAGTGTGCCGCACGTTCACGTCAACATTCACACGCACAATACACGCTTACCTAGGATTTGACTTCATTCAACAACAAAGCAGTCGGGGCAATGGCAAGCCGAAAATGGTGTTGTTACACTTTACAAAGCTAGATGCAGACAACGCTCGCTGCAATATTATATATTATATATAGTGTGACGAGCCTGGTGGTGTTCAGACTCGTCACGGGTCAAAAACAAACAAATTCAATTGTCCACACAAGCACAATTTCAATCAATAAAATATATTTATTGAATAAGGCAAATATAGTCCGATGGGCCATTAGAGTAGTCGTATAACAGTCCAAGGTCAAAAACACAAAACAGGCTCTCGTACAAAAAATGGATTGTTCAATACTTAGAGTTTGTCTTCCGGTCCAGGGTCAGTACACAAGGGGGTTTCTCAGCCAGTCTAGGGTCCAGTACAATCAGAGAGCGTCCAGGGTCAGTACACAAGGGGGTTTCTCAGCCAGTCTAGGGTCTAGCCAATCAGAGAGCGTCTTCGCGAACTGTGGCTATGAAAAAAAATTCACGTGGGTTTACTGCACTAAGTTAACAATATACTCGTTATCGCCATACATAACGCTTATATTGAAACACGTTGACATTAGGGCCGTTCTTTCAACCTAAAAGTGCACTTTCTTCAACCTCGAACCTAAATTCCTTAGCGACCCGTGTTGCCAAAGTAAACAAATCAGCGCGCACATTCGAGACACACAGATATGAAACAAGTCATACGGAACAAATCACGTATAACAGGCTGAAATTAGACCAATATGACTCTCAAACTCCCCTCACAAAATTGATTCTGCATTGATTAAGTTATAATCAAAACCCAGCTTAAGCCGTTAAACCCATGTAGTGAATCGCGAAGCCAATACGCACACACACAGTCGAACTGGAATGGTTTACCAAACATACACTCCTAGCATTCATATCTCGTACGTTCATCTTCCAATCGCTTAACCATAACATAACTTACTTACCGGTACCCAAACAACGTGTCCCGAGTCCACTCATGCACAAATCCATTTCAAAACGTTAGAAAAACGATCCGTTTTCCGATTCCTCAATCATCCAATGTCTGGAAGTGGGCCCATGGTTAATAAACGGACGGCCATCGGTCCATAACCGCATTTTATAGAAGAATAAGTCTTGTTGTGCAGATTAACACATGCAAGATGAAAGACCCAAAGGAACACGCACGTTGCGTCACCTGCTCAGCTCTGAGCTCTGACTGAGAGAGGGAAAGACAGACTGCCCTGCCCTCTGCTGGCGCGTGCTTTGCACTACAAGCAACGCCGTCCCTGTTATAACTCTCTGTGTCAGTGTAATAGAAGGAAACACACGCTCATTTGGCGCACAGTCTGTGACGTCACAGTATTGAAAATCATACAGACGGGATTTCGAAATACCCTTGTATACCGCCCAAGCCTACTAGGAAGGTATTGGTGATATGGTTAGAGTTCAGATAGTCCGATACAGGTTAGCGTTCAGATAGTCCTATCCAGGTTAGAGTTCAGATAGTCCGATACAGGTTAGAGTTCAGATAGTCCTATCCAGGTTAGAGTTCAGATAGTCCTATCCAGGTTAGAGTTCAGATAGTCCTATCCAGGTTAGAGTTCAGATAGTCCTATCCAGGTTAGAGTTCAGATAGTCCTATACAGGTTAGCGTTCAGATAGTCCTATACAGGTTAGCGTTCAGAACTTCAGATAGTCCGATACAGGTTAGCGTTCAGATAGTCCTATCCAGGTTAGAGTTCAGATAGTCCTATACAGGTTAGCGTTCAGATAGTCCTATCCAGGTTAGAGTTCAGATAGTCCGATACAGGTTAGCGTTCAGATAGTCCTATCCAGGTTAGAGTTCAGATAGTCCTATACAGGTTAGCGTTCAGATAGTCCTATACAGGTTAGCGTTCAGATAGTCCGATACAGGTTAGCGTTCAGATAGTCCGATACAGTTTAGCGTTCAGATAGTCCGATACAGGTTAGAGTTCAGATAGTCCTATACAGGTTAGAGTTCAGATAGTCCTCCTATCCAGGTTAGCGTTCAGATAGTCTTGGAGCAGGTTAGAGTTCAGATAGTCCTATACAGGTTTCAGTTCAGATAGTCCTATCATAGTTAACAGATGCTAAGCATATCTACTACCAGTAGTTTCTTTCTTTCTTTCTTTCTTTCTTTCTTTCTTTCTTTCTTTCTTTCTTTCTTTCTTTCTTTCTTTCTTTCTTTCTTTCTTTCTTTCTTTCTTTCTTTCTTTCTTTCTTTCTTTCTTTCTTTCTTTCTGTCTGTCTGTCTGTCTGTCTGTCTGTCTGTCTGTCTGTCTGTCTGTCTGTCTGTCTGTCTTTATTTCTCTGTTCTCCTCATTCCTGTTTTGTGCTTTCTCATCGGCTTCTTTCCCTACAGTACAACATACAAACACACACACAAATCGTAGCACCCCCCCTCTCTCTGTCTCTTCTCTCTCTTTCTCTCTTTCTGTCTGTCTCTCTCTCTCTGTCTGTCTGTGTCTTCTCTCTCACTAACCATTCTGCTTGGCTTAGCTGTGTTTAGTGTTTGCTGTGTGTTAATCATGTCTGCTGTTTTAATTTCAGATTCCATTCCCACTTCCACCCCTCATTCATACAGTGATGGCCAGTGGACACCCTACTGACAAATACAGTTTCATGTACCACGCAGACACACACAAGAGGTATGACACACACACACACGCACACACACACCCTACTGACGAATACAGTTTCATGTATCACGCAGACACACACAAGAGGTACGACACACAAACACACCCTACTGACAAATACAGTTTCATGTATCACGCAGACACACACAAGAGGTACGACACACAAACACACCCTACTGACAAATACAGTTTCATGTACCACACAGACACATACAGGAGGTACGACACACCCTACTGACAAATACAGTTTCATGTACCATGCAGACACATACAGGAGGTACGACACACCCTACTGACAAATACAGTTTCATGTACCACACAGACACACACAAGAGGTACGACACACACACACCCTACTGACGAATTCAGTTTCATGTACCACACAGACACACACAAGAGGTACGACACACACACACACCCTACTGACAAATTCAGTTTCATGTACCACACAGACACACACAAGAGGTATGACACACACACCCACACCCTACTGACAAATACAGTTTAATGTCCCATGCAGACGCATACAGGAGGTACACGACACACACACCCTACTGACAAATACAGTTTCATGTACCACGCGGACACACAGAAGATGTACGACACACACACACACACACGGTAAGTGTAAAGGAGAAGAGGTCAATAGGCTGAGGGTGAATTCTGTACTGTATGTGTGATGTTGTGGGTTCAAGTCCAGGCCATGCCCTTTATTACCTGCCATCCTCCACTCTCTTTCTCTCTCCTTCCCCCTCTCTCTTTTCTCTCTTTCTCTTCTCTGCACTCTTTCCTTTATCTTCTCTCCTCTCTCTCGCCCCTCCTCTCTTCTATCTCTTTCTTCTAATTATTTCTCTCTATCTCCTCTGTCTTTCTCTCTCCTATCCTCTCTCTCCTCCCCTCTCTCTCTTCTCTATTAGATTAGTCTTATAGAGCAGGTTGGTTTAGATTAGTCTTATAGAGCAGGTTGGTTTAGATTAGTCTTATAGAGCAGGTTGGTTTATACAAGTCTTATAGAGCAGGTTGGTTTAGATTAGTCTTATAGAGCAGGTTGGTTTAGATTAGTCTTATAGGACAGGTTGGTTTAGATTAGTTTTATAGAGCAGGTTGGTTTATACAAGTCTTATAGAGCAGGTTGGTTTAGATTAGTCTTATAGAGCAGGTTGGTTTAGATTAGTCTTATAGGGCAGGTTGGTTTAGATTAGTTTTATAGAGCAGGTTGGTTTATACAAGTCTTATAGAGCAGGTTGGTTTAGATTAGTTTTATAGGGCAGGTTGGTTTAGATTAGTCTTATATAGCAGGTTGGTTTAGATTAGTCTTATATAGCCGGTTGGTTTAGATTAGTTTTATATAGCCGGTTGGTTTAGATTAGTCTTATAGAGCAGGTTGGTTTAGATTAGTCTTATATAGCAGGTTGGTTTAGATTAGTCTTATAGAGCAGGTTGGTTTAGATTAGTCTTATAGGGCAGGTTGGTTTAGATTAGTCTTATAGAGCAGGTTGGTTTAGATTAGTCTTATATAGCAGGTTGGTTTAGATTAGTCTTATAGAGCAGGTTGGTTTAGATTAGTCTTATATAACAGCTTGGTTTAGATGAGTCTTATAGAGTTTCAGTTTAAACTTTATTTGAACAGGGACGACACACATTAATTAACATGTAAATGTGTGAGACAGTGTTAGCCAAAGCAAATTTTCGACTGTTGTCCCTGGACCTGTTGTTATAAAAGGCTGCTAAAAAATAAAGCATAACATATATGGCATACAGTTAATTAAGGACGAGCAGTGTTCCCCACAGGATTTTGTGAGACTGTGGTGGGTGAACCTCGGCCCGGAGGTCCGGGGGCATGCCCCTCCGGAACTTTAAAAAAAAAAGTTTTAAAGTTAAATGCATCAATCTGGTGCACTTTGAGAGCAAAATAAAGAGGCTAGATCTATGATGAACTTTGTGCTCAAAACACAATCGACTAGAGCATACATTTGAGCCATCAAAGAAATGAAGCAAAAGTAACCTGTGTTGAACTGGTTTATTTTTTTGAAAATAAAAAAATATACTGGATTACTATTGCGACTACTACCACTGCCAATACTACTGATACATCCCTATTGGCAAACTTTATATATTTTTATTTTATTTTTTCTTTATTAATAAATAGTTTTTGTTCATTATAAAACTGTGGCGGGACCAATTAGCGGCCCGCCACAGTCTAGGTAATTAATGGGAAACACTGGACGGGTTAAAAACACATCATGCTAAATATGTACAGCAGACGTGTACAGACAATGTACAAACAATAATACGACATATTAGGTACACACGATCATACATGTACATGTGGGCAAGCAAGCAGACGGTCAGGGCTCTGAAGGGCTGTTGTGTTCACATGTGTAGTTATCTCTTAACCATGTTCTGAGATTGTGTTTGAATGATCTGTGTTTCAATATTGCGGATGTAAATTGGTATGGAGTTCCATGTCTTGGCAGCTCTCACGGAGAGGGCAGGTTGCTTTAGATTAGTCTTATAGAGCAGGTTGCTTTAGATTAGTCTTATAGAGCAGGTTTCTTTAGATTAGTCTTATTGAGCAGGTTGCTTTAGATCAGTGTTTCTCAACTGGTGGGTCGCGACCCAAAAGTGCGTCGCGGGGCCATCTTGAGTGGGTCGCGGATGTGTGTGTACATTTTTCTTTTTTTTTTTTTTTTTTCTCCACTACCTATCTTTGTGAAAGTGGCCTCCTCAGCTCTGGTCCAGCTGAAGACAAATCAGAGGAACAGATTGGACATTGAGCATGACCTCAGAGTTGCTTTGTCTACCATCACCCCAGACTTTGAGACTCTTGTCAGGAGCAAACAACATCCCCAGTTATCCCATTAGTTTCCTGGGATGTTAAGCTAAGAAGTCTGCTAAGAAGGATATATTATTTATAGTGCTGTCAAACGATTAAAATATTTAACTCGATTAATCGCATGATTGTCCATAGTTAACTCGCGATTAATCGCAAATTAATCGCATTTTTTTTTTTTTTACCTTAAACAGATCTTTTTCAAGTTCCAAGTTTTAATACTCTTATCAACATGCGAGTCAACAAATGCTTGCTTTGTCCAGCCATTTAACACAAAAGGATGACCCTCATGCATTGCAAATTTGCATCAAATTCAAAACAGAGTGATGCACAAAATAACTTAAAAGAAAATAATAATTTAAAACAATGAATAAAGTGTGCATGAAATAATAGGGGAAAGAAAACGTTAGGAACTTGTTACATTCACACACACAAGGGCTGATTAATCACACACCCCCCTCTCTCCCTCACACACACTCCCCCATCTCTTTCACCCCCCTCTCTCTCTATATCTCACACACACACACACACACACACACACACACACACACACACACACACACACACACACACACACACACACACACACACACACACACACACTTCAGAAACAAACATAGTATCAATGAGAGCATCAATAATACACCTGAGTGAAGTCTAGTAAACATTTTTTTTTTTTTTTTTTTTTAGTTAATCTTGAGTTAAAAGAATTAGTGGCATTAATAGAATCGGGAGTTAATGCGATATTAACGCGATATATTTGACAGCCTTAATTATTTATTATATTATTATTATTATTTTATTTCATTGTGTTTTTAGCCCTAGTTGTACTTTTGTTGCAACCCCAGTTATCCCATTAGTTCCCCCAAACTTACTGTAGGTCTGTTATGTTAAGCTAAGAAGTCTGCTAAGAAGCATAATTATTTATTATTATTATTATTATCATTTTATTTCATTGTGTTTTTAGCCCTAGTTGCACTTTTGTTGCAACCCCAGTTATCCCATTAGTTCCCCCAAACTTAGGTCTGTTATGTTAAGCTAAGAAACCTGCTAAGAAGCATAATTATTTATTATTTTATTTCATTGGGTTTTTAGCCCTAGTTGCACTTTTGTTGCAACCCCAGTTATCCCATTAGTTCCCCCAAACTTACTCTAGGTCTGTTATGTTACGCTAAGAAGTCTGCTAAGAAGCATAATTATTTATTATTATTATTTTTATTTCATTGGGTTTTTAGCCCTAGTTGCACTTTTCTTGCAACCCCAGTTATCCCATTAGTTCCCCCAAACTTACTGTAGGTCTGTTATGTTAAGCTAAGTAAGAAGTCTGCTAAGAAGCATAATTATTTATTATTATTATTTTATTTCATTGGGTTTTTAGCCATAGTTGCACTTTTGTTGCAACCCCAGTTATCCCATTAGTTCCCCCAAACTTAGGTCTGTTATGTTAAGCTAAGAAATCTGCTGAGCATAATTATTTATTATTATTTGATTTCATTGGGTTTTTAGCAATAGTTGCACTTTTGTTGCACTTTTTTGTGTTTATTTCATGTTTTGAAAGATTGCGTATTACTGCATTTTTTTTTTACATAAATCATAGTGGTTCAAAATGTTGGGTCGCGACTTAATGACTAAGGCAAATGTTGGGTCTCGAGGCTAGACCAGTTGAGAACCACTGCTTTAGATAACTTTTCTACAGCAGGGATAAACGGGGCTTGGTAGGGTCAGATAGTCACCACCACAGAACAACCCAAATATCTAAAGGGGATGTGGTGGTTCAAAAACACAATAGTGTTTATTGTCACAAACAGTAGCTTCTTATATCAGCAGTCTGTTTTCTGGCAGCTTTTTAGCTTCTCCAGGGCAGTGGTCTGGTGTCCCCAAGTCTGGAGGGTTGTGGCCAGAATGTATTTACATTACAGCCGGCAACGCTCTGCATTGTGGTTCCTCACATGGCAGCCTCATGGAACTCTGCCATTTCCAGTTTCTATGGTTTATGTTCCCTCTGTCTCTTTGTGTCTGTTTCCCTCTCTCTCCCTCGGTCTGTCTCTGTGTCTCCCTCTTTGTCTCTGTCTCCCTGTCTCTATCTATCTCAGTAAGAGCAGATTAGCAGCAGGAATGAATCCAGTCTACAGCTCCGTCCAGCCTGGCGCTCCTTATGCCAACGCCAAGAATATGGCCTTTACAGGTAAACACACACGCATACGTACGTGTACATACACACGCACTCAATAAAGCACACACACCTACGCACTAGGGGTGGGAATCACCAGAGGCCTCACGATACGATACTATCATGATACTTGAGTCACGATACGATAGTATTGTGATATTAATATTGCGATATATTGCGATTTATTACCTTTTTTCAACTGCAAAGTAAAACTGTCAACATGTTTTATCTAATAAAATAAAGTTCAGTCTGTTCATCTCACTTCAATAATTTTTATTGCAGAACATGGTATTTTCTCAAGCAGACGGATGTAAACACTGTAATCTGTGTTGCATGTACCTGACAAACTGAACTTGTTGTATTAGTCATATTCCAACTTAACTGAATGCACATGTGCGTGTGTGTGGACTACTGTACTATTACAGGTATTGAAATGAACAGAAATTCCTACAGTGGATGATTGGATTGATATTATTTATGATATTTTTAAGATGGAAAGAATTACTTTTTCTTTTAGGTTGCAACAGGATAAGTTTCGGAAGAAATGGGAAAGATGGATAATGTACATTACACCGTTACGATCTTCATTTGTTTAAGGTATACAGAAATGACCATTCGGGATAATTGTTAAGTGAAACTTGTGTAAAGGGAGTAGAGTATCAGGAAGATGCACCCCAACATATTATTTTGTTATTTGTTTACTTTATGGTAGATGCAGATGTATTGGAGAGGTACCATAACATATAATTTTGTTATCTATTATTTCTTGTTATTGTTTTTGTTTGTCTAGAAAGAAAAGAAGTATAGGATGTTATTGACTGTATGGGTCCTCATGTATGTAATGGTACTTCTGCACAGCAACTTTTAAGTTAAGTAATAATTATTAACAATTGATGCAATTTGTACAGCAGAAGGCGAAGTCAAGATATTGTTTGTATGGACCATGGTGAAAATCAATAAAAAAATTATTTCAAAAAAATTAAATGAACAATGCAACTTCCTTATTTTTTTTTAAAATTAATAATTAAATATCTATACTTGGCGTCCTTGTATCAATACAGTATCGCCACGCGATACTACTACGTATCGATCTTTTCCCCTACTACGCACGCATACACACGTTGGATATATATTCATATTCACAGTACTCGGTTCATAGTTTATATCTAGTCACAGCTCTTGTGTTCAATCAGTTACGGCTGTCACTAACGATTATTTTTATCGATTAATCTAAACGATTAATTTACCAGAATTACAATTGACAATTGATTCTATTTACAATTGAATATTTCAAAATGTTTTACTAGTATCCTCAGGTCACATGGGTAGTTGCCTCTTTGACACCACCTACTCAATAATAGAGTAGGAGATGAGCCATAAAGTTTATTTTCTGATAAACTTCGGAAAATGCGAGTGGGGTTTGTCTGGAAAGTAACATTAGCTACAGTTTCGTTAGCCTAGCTAACGTTAGCTACATAGCTAGCAAGCTATACAAAAAGAAACCGTAATGTGACTGATCTAGTGAGCTAGAATCAGAATATTCCACCCATAAATAGCTAATGTCAAATATAAATAACGTAATGGTCATACCAAACCGTTCGTTTTGACAGGAGCTAGCTAACGTTAGCTAGTTAGCCAGCTAGCTAGTAGTACTGGTGATATGTTGCCAATTGATTTTGGTCGACTAACGTTAGCTCTTCTGTCATTCATCCATTACCAAATGTAGCCTACATATTCATAATCATGAAAGTGTAGTGCCCGAAAGATAGGAGTCTGAGGCGGGGTGACGAAAGACAGCGCTAAACATTTATTAAACATCAACTCAACGTCACCACTCTGTTTACTTGCTAGCCGACAGTAAAGTAACAAACAATATGGTCCGTGCGGAACCCTTATCCCCAACACAGTTCCGTGGGTGAATTATGTTGATCCACCACAAAAGATGAATTGTTTAAATGTAAGAATAGTACTAGGCTATATAACATACATATGTGCAAGTAGATTACATTAACACATTGGGTGCTAACGATGAATGACGATCTATCGCTTGTGTGCAACCACTCTAATCAATTGGAGGACGAGCACATTTGCGAACGCTTAGACCCATAGCCTTAATTTAAGATATAGTTTAATACACCCGTCGCTTATCAATGACTTGCTTGCAGTCAACATGTACGAAACGGATTGTTTTTTCATCAGTACATTTCCATTTTATACCGTTTTGAATACAAGTATAGTTTTGGAGATAAAAAAAAGATTCCACAGGAATAGCCCTTTACTGGAATACACACAACACGTTGTCATTTTCCGGCTGATTTATGAATCGTTTTCAAATAAACGCTAGATTATCGATAGTATATGTGTACTTGTGCACGCTTGAGAAGCGGGCTGAAAAATCGATTATCTATGCCGTGCCTGGCGCTAACGTTACGCACACACTGTACACACACAGGAGACACGTTGTGATCACTGTGAAAAAAACATCTGATTACCCCAATACTGGTAAAATAAAGTCCTTACCCCTCAGATCAGATGTTCTGCAAAAAGATTAATCCAATTCCTGATTGCCATTCCAAATATCGATCGCGTTTATTGATCCAACGTTATACTCCGAAACACATAATCAACGCTTCTTCCAGTGCCCTCAGTGGATGCAATAGTCTCCGGTTACATGCCTCAGAAGTAAAATGTGGACCCCGGAGTATTTCTTTCTGATGCATTCCCATCGACTCCATTCCAATGGGTGCAATACCATCCGCGAGACGATGGCGGCGGTATTTGCCCTTTTCGAGCTTAGAGCCATTCCCAATGATAACGTGAGGCTGAATGGATGAAAAAGTAATGGATATCGCTAATAAAAGAAATAACGAGATTTCTCGTTATTGGCACACAACGCATGGCGGCCAACAACGAGATTTCTCGTCGTTGGCACCCAATGTGTTAACAAAACGTATTGCCCTTTTGACATGTAGCCTACATATTCATAATCATGAAAGTTTATTTGGAAGTATTTTTTATTCTGTACTTAGTTTGAAAGTGGTCAGAGAGTTCCCTCTGTGTGTAATACAGACAGTCTTCTTCACACATTCATAAATAACACTTACAGAACAGCTGATTGTTTGTTTATTGTTTTGTTTATTTAAACGGATCCCCATTAGCTGACGCCTTAGCGGCAGCTAGTCTTCCTGGGGTCCAACAACATACATATACACAAGATAACATACACCTAGCATATATCACAAAGACAATTGTGCGTGTTTGTGCACTGTAATAAAAGACGTTTTGTTCAATGGAATTTTTTTTCCTTTTTTTAATGAAATTTTTTTGAGAATACCGTGATATGCCGTGAACCTGTGGCATTTTTGCCCAAGGTTATCATACCATCAAAATGTCATACCGGCACATGCCTACATCAGAGGAGGAGAGATTTGTTCTTACTTTCTTTACAAGTGAAATACACATACTTGTGCGGACCATTCACCACTAGAAGATGTAGAATTAGACATTAGACAACACAATAGTTGCTTCTCCATCCTTTCTTTCTGACCTGCAGAATATCACAGTTTGCAAGGAAAACCTGCTACTTTTCCCAGCTGGGAACCAACTTTTCAGGTTCCAAATGTATTCTTTTTTCAAATTAGGTGCACAGACTGGAACAGAACCCGTTCAGACAGATTCAGTGTCTATGTCCTGTTGGATAATATGGACATAAATAAATGATTAAATGTGTGTATGTGTTGTGTAGGTTATCCAGGCGGTTATCCTGCTACAGCCCCCACCTATACACCTAACCTCTACCAGACTGCTGGACCTGGATATCCACCTGGTAAGTTACTGACTAACCCTATACACCTAACCTCTACCACCTGGTAAGTTACTGACTAACCCTATACACCTAACTTCTACCAGACTGTGGTCCTGGATATCCACCTGGTAAGTTACTGACTAACCCTATTAGGCCAAGGTGAAGCCTGAGAAGTGGCTAGAAAACTATTCTCGTTCCCACCTCGGGGGACTATAGTTGGGGGTGAAGTGGATTCCCAGGCTGTTTCGGTTCTGCTCTGCTTCAGAACCTGTTGCCTTAGTACTCTGCGTTGTGATTAAATACTTTAAAGCTGGGAATCACTTCTCTTCAAAACTGACTGAGCAGGCCGAAAGGCAGAAGGAATTAAGGAGGAAAGATAGTTTAACAGTTGTTTAATCAAAGTTTAAGAATGTATACAACTTACAATAAGAAGATGCTATGGTTGTTGATCACAAACACTATGCCGTAAGATGATAACAACCAGCCTAATATTACAGTATAAAGAATGATAATTGATAAGTCTTTGTTGTCCTGGCTGACAAAACAAAGCAGTCTGTTTTCAGTATAAAGATAAATTGTTGCTGGTCTTTGTTGTCCTGGCTGACAAAACAAAGCAGTTGGTTTTCCCTCCAAAAAGTCCTTTTGTTCTCGTTCTGCCTTGGCCTCCTTGGGGTTGATGGTGGAGATGGTGAGAGAGGTCTTGTCCTTGTGGGTTTGGTTGGTTCAGAGTGTTCTTCTGTTGTTTCTTGCGTTTTTCTCCCCACATCACACACCCATCTTATAGCCCAAGGCCGTGTCTCGGAGTTGATGACATCATCACATTAGTTCCTCCAATCACAGGACTGCTTAAGCTGGCATTTGAAAATAGGGGTTTGGCTTATAGGCCAAACCCTCACATTACTAACAGAGAATATTTTCCCTATAAAATTACTTAAACATTACCTGACTTGTTAATACTTTGATGAATCAAAGTTTATATTGATTACCTAAACACAGATATATTTCTTTATTACTAAGTCTGTTTGACTTTCAGAACATATATCTAACAAATCTAATCTTTCTGTTAGCTTAATAGAATACATTTTAATACCATATAGAACATTGCTTAACAGATTGCAGAATGTGTAACAATCAATTAATCATACTGAACATTAATTGAAAATAGCACAGACACATTAACTAATTGTAGACATTTTAGTATGACCAAACACTAATTATATTTTAACTTACTTATTCAAATTACTATTTTAACAATATACCAGGAAATAGTTAGTTTGGAGATCTCCTGTGTGTGTGTGTGTGTGTGTGTGAATGTGTATGTGTGTGTGTGAATGTGTGTGTGTGTGTGTGTGTGTGTGTGTGTGAGTGTGTGTGTGTGTGTGAATGTGTATTCGAAAATGTGTGTGTGTGAGTATGTGTGTGTCTCTGTGTGTGTCCCCAGGCCGTAAGCAGATAACACTTCATGGGCGCTTTGATCACTGTGTGTGTGTGTGGATGTGTATGTGTGTGTGTGAGTATGTGAGTGTCTGTGTGTGTGTGTGTGTGGATGTGTATGTGAAAATGTGTGTGTGTGAGTGTCTGTGTGTGTGACAGGATACTCCAGCGAGATAACATGTCTACATGACCTTTTGTCTTTGTTTGATCTTTACAGAGCCCATTGTCCCCGGCCATAGCAGATGGTCCTTGGGTTGCGGTCATAGATAGAATCTTTTGACCACTCAGTTCATGTGTAAATCGACCTGTGTGGCCTACAATGGCAATCACGTCTAAGTAAACATACACACATTCATATTTCTTATTGTTTTGAGGCCTAAATATTTCCACACATTAGTTAATCATGAGTCTATGTTTGGGAATTTACTACAGTTCCCCACTCGGATAGTTTACCTATCCTTAATATGTCAAACATAGATATCAATCTCTACACACTACTATCTAGATAACACTTAAGACATTTTAAATCATATTAGGATAAGATATATATCTGATTTGTCACACTCAGATCCTAAAATTCAAATTAGCCATTTCAGTTTTTGTGATCATGTGCAGTCTTTAAAACAGTTGTTCTCGTACCAAGATCAAATGGAGCATTTGAGGAGGGGGGGTCCATGTTTTCTAGATTTGACCCTGCCTCCTCTTTATTGCTCAGAGCTGGTGCAATATCACGACTGCTGGGTGCAACTCAGAAAGCAAATTGCCTTTCTAATACACCCCATCTTCTGTCAAGCACATCTTGACTCGTGGAGATCCTCTCTTAGGGGGTAGAGCCCCCTGCTGTAGTATCTTCTATTCTTCACAGCGATGGGGAGGTCGTTGCTGGCTGCTCGACCCCTTCGCTGGTTGACCCTCGGATCAGTGGAAGAGGTTTGTTTCTCCTCCCCTCCTTAGACGACCTGGTGGTCGATAGGGGCGATAGCAGCTCCCCCCCTTCGCTTGTTGACCCCCTGGTCAATAGTTGAGGCCTTGCTTCTGTTGACAGCCGGAGTTGTTGCTGAGGCCTAGCTGCCTGTCTCCTCGTTGGTTGTCTGTCGTTTCCCTCTGAAGCCTCAAGACTCGGTCACTGCGTTGGCCAAGACTCTCCCGGCCCGAGATGTAGGCGTCTCCTGGTTCTCCGCAGTGTTGTGGTTCCCCATGGAACCGCTGGGTAGACACTAGCCAGTGTCCTCTCCCCTCCGTATCCTGTAGTGAATATATATATCGCTCCGGGGCACAGTGGGGATCACTTCTACCACAACAATTGATTGAGAATCCATAATTTCCATCCCTCAGACTCTCTTTACTGGTCTGAGCTTTTGACAACTTTCTTTTCCAAATCATTTATCTATATATTTCATGGCTTCTAGATCATTAAATTTCAAAATTCTGAAAAATTCACATGGCTCTCATTATATTATGCTGTCAAAACAGTATACTCTCCACCTCTCGATGTGAAATACACATGAAAACATCGTTACCGTCTTCCTCTGGTTTCGGACAGCTGCATCCCGGACCGGACAGCACTGACATCCATTCTCCCAGTAACCTGTGTGTATGGCAACAATCACAGTCCGCCTTAAACACACATCTTATACATCACAAGCCAATCATCAATTGCACATGTCCACACCCTACACAAGACTAATTTGGCCAATAGCGACCAAATCTATTGAGCTTCATTAATGTACAGAGAATCATGCTTCCCAACACTATCACCAACCACGACACACCCCCAGCCGCTAAAACTGGGTATTCAATGGGCGGAGAACAAAAATCCATAACTAGCTCATGTTCCTTCACTTTGTTCCCAGTCCATTTTACAGACATATACTACCCCGTCCTGATGTGTCGAGATCACTCCCAGCTTGCCAGGTATCCTAAGAAAAAACACACAGAAAGAAAGAAAACAGAAAACAAAAACACAAAGAAAACGCTGCCAAATCAATAAATGAAAAAATAAACCAAACTTGTGAGCTTTCTAGCTCATTTTTTAACTAAGAAACAAAAAGGGAAAAACGAAATGTACGCTCCCGGCCTAAGTCAGGAATTGCTCATATCACACTAGAAACGAGAAGTAAAAATAAAAGTAAACAAACACCTATCCTATTGCTCATAACTGTTAATATGCTTCTATCAATACTATAAAATACTAGAAACAACTATGAGTCTTTTCAATTTCTTAATCATGCAGTCCACCTCTTGATCAATCTGAATGTTGACCGAGCATGGATAATTTACTGATCACTAGCTGCCGCAGTGTCACATCATCACACTGTCTAATACCGATTAACTGTTTAACATAATTTGACCTCTTGTTAGTCTGATTAGTTCATGCATTTGTCAGTCACCCATACATTCGTTTTCAGTAACTTTCATTCATAATCTAATCCGGAGCATATTTTATCATTCAATATATCCCACCTCTACCCTAGTCAGTTGCATATATTTTTATTCTGCCGGTGGCCTCTGCAGACATGACCTTTGAAAATGACCTCCCACTCCACAGCTCCAACAACACTGGCGGTCTCCCCCGGGTTGTGGGACCCGGTGGGTCAGTTGCCTGTGACCGGATGACCCTGGGGTCATCGGGCCCAGAACACGTCCTGGTGGTGTGCCATCATCGCCATGGTTCCCTGGAGCCTGTTCGGAGGAGAAAGCCACATACCTATTTGGTCCAGTCACAGTTCCTTGAGAGGGGCCCGTGGTTGGGAGGGGCCCGCCACCTGTTCCTGCACAAACACGCCCTGTTGGGGATATATGGTCCTGCTCTGCACAGTTCCGAGCAATGTGTCCGAGGGTCCCACACGTCCAACAGTGCACCTGCCGCACACGGTAGCCAATCGGATTCCTGCCTTTGCCTACACCTTTTCCTCGTGGTTGCCACCTCGTGGGTGGCCCTATTGGGGTTAGTTGTTGTCCCGGCACGGGACCCCCTTGTGGCCCCAACTGGGCCTGTCTCTGGCCATCTGGTTCTCCAGAGGGAGAGGGAGAGAGGCGATTGGAACCTGTCTCCCCTCCGGGCTGTGTGGACTGGAGTAGGCCTTGGAGATAGTCCACTACCCGTCTAGCCTCGGCTAGGTGATCTTCGAGAGGGAGGCACGTCCGTAACTGGCAGTCATCTGCAACGGACACTTCAGCTTGGAATACAGCTGTCTCTGGGTCGCTTGCTGCAACGACTCCCTGTGGCGGAGTAAAAGACATTATTTCCAGTCCCTCCGTCTCACTGGACACTAGAGGGGAGTCGATCAAATTCCAGTCAATCAAGTCAACGTCCAATTCGGTCAATGTAATGTCTGCAGAGGTTATCGGCATTATCTTGATTTGGGTACGCATTCTACACCGGCCTCCTTTAACTACAAGGTTCTGTAATGGCCTGAATATTTTTGGCCATCTCTTCGTCACTTTTATTGTGACATCTCCAGTCGTTGAAATAGACAGATTGTCTACCCTTTCTATGGTCAGTGCATCTAACCCTCCGGTTGCTCCTATCTGTGTATTTTCCATTCTCACCTTTCCTTCAATCACTCGTAACGTCACCGTTTGGAAAGCAAGTTTCTCTGTATCCAAACTATTTTTACCAAACTTGAGTTAATTTCACTCACACTTTTATATTGGTGTAAACAGGAATTGATAACTTCGGTCTTGTGATACTATACCCCCTGACTGTCAACAGTCTCTTCGATTTCCCTGTTGGGGTTCGGAATTGTCAGCGCCGGCCATCCGTCCTGGAGCAGCTGTGAAAAGAGAGAAAAAAATACACTTAATTATCAGTGACATTTGCCATTCACAATCCATCATTTGTCTTTAAGCATGGAATGTCGGGCATCTCCTAGACTATGATCTTATGAGAGCATTTGTGCAATTTTCGTTTTTGATTTATCAATGACACAGCCTTAATATTTTTCCAGTTGTCTCCATTGGAAACTCTCAATCCTGTTGTCAAGATCCTCCTTATTACCACTCCGGGGAACTTATTTTCCATCAGCTGTTTCCTGAGATGGTGGTCAATCAGAAAGTCGTTATTTACAGCCTATCATTTCTAAACATCTGTATCGGACATTGTAATTTAGGTGAATAATCTCACTTTTACTCTAATCGTTCTTTGCCAATGACTATGTGTATGTGTAACTATATCTATTTCCGTCCGTGAAAGCCTAGTATGTATTTCGCTCATATTACATTACACATATCAGTAACACACATATTTTCCATTCACAATCTCTTACACAGTTATTATATATCCCCCGTAACACCTAACCCTTTAGGTGTTAAAATAACGCGCTCCTCACGGGAACAGAAATCAATTTTCAGTGCCTTATGTCACTGAAGTCCCCGTGCATTTAGAACAGTGTCACACAACCCGTTCATAACCACAGGTGGCGACACCATCCCCATATTGAAAATCCTGCCGACCAATGAGATTCCACTGGCCAACTCGTCCTGTGGCCCACGGCATCACCCCCAGTTTGCAACCTGGAACGTGACACCCCGGGCCCCCTACTCAAGGACAATCAAAAAAAACATTCCACTCACAACCACTGCCACACACATACAGCACCCCACTCAACCACCGTAACCAGTCACCCATACACTCACACACAATATAATTCGACGCGCGTAGTGTGGCAGCGAGCCTTTGACGAGTGCACGCTTAGCGCACCCCGTTAATGCGCGGTGGCAGACAGCGAGCCCACCCCCGCCACGACGTTTAGCAGTCCCCGTACCCCTGGCAAAATGAAAAATGTGCGCAGTGTGGCAGCGAGCACCGACGAGTCACACACAGCGCACAAAGCGTGGAGGCAGACAGTGAGCTACGACGAACTGTCTACCCACACCCCCACCGCAGGCGAGTAGAGTAATTATGCTCCAACTTACGGCCCACCAACATGAACTGGAACGGAGCCCCAGCCGGGGCCCGTCCAAATGTAAGGAAAGAAGTACGAGCGCCGTGTCGAACAAAGTGTAGCGCCAACGCAGGCAATACCACTGCCAGCACTAGAAATTCCCTAAAAACAACAATAAAACTGAATACGGAACAACATACGCATAATAAGTCCCAAACTCAGCCTACCGCCTTTGAAACCTTACAGTAAACAGCAATAAACAATATACCTAGCACTACACCGCGTTTGAAACCCATAAAAAACTCTATATACAGGCCCCAAACTAGGAGAGAAAGCGAAAGCGTTTCGGGGGGGCCGAGGGGGGGGAAGTACATGGAAGAGAGGCGGTGTTGAAATGAGGGGAGCGAGCGAGAGGGGGGGGGTAAGAGAGAGAGAGAGAGGGAGGGAGAGGGAAAGAGGGGGGGAGGTGAGAGGGAGAGAGGTAAAAGGGAGAGGGAGGGATGAGGGTGAGAGGGGGGGGGGAGAGAAGGAAAGAAAGAGAGGGGGGGTGTGAAAGAGAAAGAGAGAGGGGAGGTGAGAGGGAGGGGAGGCGAGAGGGAGAGAGAGAAAGAGAAAGAGAAAGAGAGAGAGAGAGAGAGAGAGAGAGAGAAAGAGAAAGAGAAAGAGAGAGAGAGGGGGAGAAAGAGAGGGGGAGAAAGAGAGGAAGAGAGAGAGAAAGAGAAAGGGAGAGAGAGAGAGAGAAAGAGAAAGAGAGAGAATAAGAGAGAGAGAGAGAGAGAGGGAGAGAGAGAGGGGGAGAGAGAGGGGGAGAGAGAGAGAGAGAGAGAGAGAGAGAGAGAGAGAGAGAGAGAGAGAGAGAAAGAGAAAGAGAAAGAGAGAGAGAGGGGGAGAAAGAGAGGGGGAGAAAGAGAGGAAGAGAGAGAGAAAGAGAAATAGAGAGAGAGAGAAAGAAAGAGGAAGAGAGAGAGAGAGAAAGAGGAAGAGAGAGAGAGAGAGAGAAAGAGAAAGAAAAAGAGAGAGAGAGAGAAAGAGAAAAAGAGAGAGAGAGAGAGAGAGAAAGAGAGAGAGAGAGAAGAAGAGAGGGGGAGAGAGAGTGTACAATGAAAACGTTCTGTGAGCAGAATCCAAACATATTCATCCTGTACACTTCTGCCCCCTACCGTATTCCCAATAAACTCCACCTTCCCCTTAACAATGGACGCTCGCCACCCCTACCAAGATGGACGCTCGGAGCCCCGTCAAGATGGACGCCCCCTCGCGAGACATACCGAGAGTCCCGTCATGCCATGACGTCAGCACAGTTAGCTTAGCATGTTAGCTTAGCATGTTAGCTTAGCATATTAGCTTCGTTAGCTTCAACCTAGCGCGCGTAAGCCGTCAGACCGCGCACCCTTATGACGTCACATCCGGCGACCGCTTTAGCCGTTTAGCGCGGCTAAGTAGCATTAGCTTAGCTGCTCCCATGATCCCATAAAAACGTTCCCAACGACCCGCTCCGCCGCGCGGGCCGTCCCCTCGCAACGTTAATATAATACCACATACCCCACAACAGAATCCTACTTCCCTCAAAACGCCAGTGTAGTGATCTAATTAGAAATATAAAAACATAATATTAAAACACTAGTTGACCCCTCCGTCGTCATTTCCGGCGAGCTTAGAACGACTTCCGGGTCGGGTTTAGAAAATCCCGATCGCCTTAAACATTACATAACTATTTTATCCGCCACGAATATGAAAACTTTTAAGTGCATTACATATCCCCGTAATCTCAAGACACTATCGATCGACCTTACACATTTGAATTACGTCTACTTTTCGCTCCGCATGCTCCGGTGTCCAGAGGCTAATACCACAGCTAACGGCTGCTGCGTTCGACGGGCCTCGGAAAACCGGCGTTTCTATTAAACTCCCCCACGGCCAATCGGTGACTTAAATTACATAATAACACAACAATATTCTCATACTTCCCACCAATCACTCCTAACCATAAACATCCGCCAACCATACATTCATACACGCTTCCTAACACAATTAAAAAGTACACAATTAAAAAATACAAAATCAGCATTCACGCACATTTCCGTCTCTCGAACGCCGCACGCGGCGCGACCGGCAAACATTTCATTAAGCACTATTTTGTTACAGCACGCCCGCCCGTGCCCAAGGCTAAAACCAGACCTACTCGTGCTAACTCTCTACTGTAGAAAATACTACGCATCGGCGTGCTTCAGTCACTACTTTAAGACATACTATGCACGGTGTCTATCTCGGCTTAACTCTGAGCACGAATCTAAGACATGTTCCTACCCCTCACTTGTTCCGACTGGCAACGGCGCCCCGTTCATAGTGCTAACATTTTTACTATAAAATATACTACGCCGGTGATTACAGAGCCGCCCTCCCCAGCCAGAATATTCAATTTAATTTACCCTTACATCATGATTACATGAGGTTAAATTCTTAGCAACCCCCTCCGCGGTTCGAATAGAGCGCCCACACATTATCACACTCACCTCTTGGTAACCGTTCCTAGTCACTTTGAAGACGATCGACCAGTTGTTCTCCTCGTCGACCGGCGTGTAGAAAAAAATTTCTTTGTTGTGTGATAAAACGAGCACTAGATTCACTGAAGTCCGGCACCAAAATGAAGTGGATTCCCAGGCTGTTTCGGTTCTGCTCTGCTTCAGAACCTGTTGGCTAGTACTCGGCGTTGTGATTAAATACCTTAAAGCTGGGATCACTTCTCTTCAAAACTGACTGAGCAGGCCGAAAGGCAGAAGGAATTAAGGAGGAAAGATAGTTTAACAGTTGTTTAATCAAAGTTTAAGAATGTATACAAATTACAATAAGAAGATGCTATGGTTGTTGATCACAAACACTATGCCGTAAGATGATACAACCAGCCTAATATTACAGTATAAAGAATGATAATTGATAAGTTGTTGCTGGTCTTTGTGTTGTCCTGGCTGACAAAACAAAGCAGTCTGTTTTCAGTATAAAGCTGGTCTTTGTTGTCCTGGCTGACAAAACAAAGCAGTCCGTTTTCAGTATAAAGCTGGTCTTTGTTGTCCTGGCTGACAAAACAAAGAAGTTGGTTTTCCCTCCAAAAAGTCCTTTTGTTCTCGTTCTGCCTTGGCCTCCTTGGGGTTGATGGTGGAGATGGTGAGAGAGGTCTTGTCCTTGTGGGTTGTTGGTTCAGAGTGTTCTTCTGTTGTTCCTTGCGTTTTTCTCCCCACATCACACACCCATCTTATAGCCCAAGGCCGTGTCTCGGAGTTGATGACATCATCACATTAGTTCCTCCAATCACAGGACTGCTTAAGCTGGCATTTGAAAATAGGGGTTTGGCTTATAGGCCAAACCCTCACATTACTAACAGAGAATATTTTCCCTATAAAATTACTTAAACATTACCTGACTTGTTAATACTTTGATGAATCAAAGTTTATATTGATTACCTAAACACAGATATATTTCTTTATTACTAAGTCTGTTTGACTTTCAGAACATATATCTAACAAATCTAATCTTTCTGTTAGCTTAATAGAATACATTTTAATACCATATAGAACATTGCTTAACAGATTGCAGAATGTGTAACAATCAATTAATCATACTGAACATTAATTGAAAATAGCACAGACACATTAACTAATTGTAGACATTTTAGTATGACCAAACACTAATTATATTTTAACTTACTTATTCAAATTACTATTTTAACAATATACCAGGAAATAGTTAGTTTGGAGATCTCCTGTGTGTGTGTGTGTGTGTGTGTGAATGTGTATGTGTGTGTGTGAATGTGTGTGTGTGTGTGTGTGTGTGTGTGTGTGAGTGTGTGTGTGTGTGTGGATGTGTATTCGAAAATGTGTGTGTGTGAGTATGTGTGTGTCTCTGTGTGTGTCCCCAGGCCGTAAGCAGATAACACTTCATGGGCGCTTTGATCACTGTGTGTGTGTGTGGATGTGTATGTGTGTGTGTGAGTATGTGAGTGTCTGTGTGTGTGTGTGTGTGGATGTGTATGTGAAAATGTGTGTGTGTGAGTGTCTGTGTGTGTGACAGGATACTCCAGCGAGATAACATGTCTACATGACCTTTTGTCTTTGTTTGATCTTTACAGAGCCCATTGTCCCCGGCCATAGCAGATGGTCCTTGGGTTGCGGTCATAGATAGAATCTTTTGACCACTCAGTTCATGTGTAAATCGACCTGTGTGGCCTACAATGGCAATCACGTCTAAGTAAACATACACACATTCATATTTCTTATTGTTTTGAGGCCTAAATATTTCCACACATTAGTTAATCATGAGTCTATGTTTGGGAATTTACTACAGGGGCCTTAGGGCTAAGTTCGTGCAAATTTGTGCAAAAGCTAGATGTAGCTCAGAGTATGTTCTAATGATTCAGCCTGGTGGCCAAATCAATATGGCCGCCCTCCGAAAAAGGTTTCGGCTAAAACCTTTGAACCAAACGAGCTTCAAATAAAAACTTGGTGTCTATATGTTTCTTGGCCATTAGAAACACATTGGAATGCTTATTTTTATAATTGGGTGTGTCTGGACCTGGATATTTCCAAGATGGCGGTTCCCAAAAATGAGTTTTACCTTAACTTTTCTGTTTCTGTTTCAATATTGACCCATTTCGTATTCGTGTCTTGATTATGAACCCAACACAACAACATTCAAGCAACAGCTCCTCAAATATCTGCCTGAATGGAGTGAACACCAGAAAGGGAGGGACACATACATCGCAAACAAGGAACAAGTGGCTAAGAAAGTAGCTAGAGGTCACAATTCCAACCAGATTTATCAGGATGAGGCGATTCTGTTGATGAGGGCCACCTTGGTTTTGTATTGCTTACAACCAGGCCACACATTTGACGGCTCCTTCCCATCCAACTGTCTCACAACATCTGTTGCAGAACCCTTACGAGTGTTCAATGATATCGTCCTCCAGGGTCCAGCACTCCTCAAACCCTGTGCAGCTAATACAGAAGATGCCAACCTGAAACCGAGAACGAAAATAGCAAGTCTCATCACCCAATGTCAGAAGTACAATGCATATGGCAGCACCCATCACACCTGCAAGACTGACGCAATACGTCACAGCAAGGACAGATAAATGCCCTTTCCGCTCTATTGTGGCCTCAAATTGCATGGCAATGGACGCCAGAAAATGGAAGTTGACGAATAGAATAGAATAGAAATACTTTTATTATCCCGTGGGAAATTAGACACTGCAAATCGCTCAACATTTAAACATTTAGACAGGACAGGTCACAATTTAGAATGATAACACAAATCAAATCAAGTTGCCTAGGATAAGAGTAGAGTAGAATAAAATAGGATAAAATGAAATGAAATAAAATATACAGAAATAAATACAGTAAGAATATACTGAGCATACTGAGCATGGGGTAAACAATTTGGTCAATATAATTATAATTTAAATCTAACTAAATGAAATATATATTCCAGTATTCACAGTGTCACAAGGTGCAGTATGCTTTAGATAGTGTATTGTCCTCCTTGGGTTCCAATAAGACCTAGATCTATGTCTGGCAGCCGTCGCTGCCCCCTGTTGTGGAGCCTGGAGGCCGCTAGTCGCGTCCTCCTGCCACTAATGAGCTGCCGCTCTGTGCTCAGTGATGCAGTGAGGCACAGTGATGCATTATATAGTCTGATGGCTGTTGGAATGAAGGACTTCCTGTGCCGTTCAGTGCTGCATTTGGGTAGTGTGAACCTAGCACTGAACATTAGGGATGGGTACCTTTCACATTTGAACCGATACCGGTACCTGTGAATCGATACCGGTACCCAACGGTACCTTTTTTCTGTACTTTAGTCTCAAGAAATTTAATTTACCTACCTCAGTCGTAAAAAAAAATCCAAACTTCAAATAACTACAATTTCGACAGTTTTCGGCTTGTCATTGCTCCGACTGCTTTGTTGTTGAATCAAGTCAAATCCTAGGTAAGCATATATTGTGCGTGTGAACGTTGACATGAAAAGAAAAAAGTAAAAAAAAGAAATTATAATTTCCGCCAGTCCAGCTCCACCCCAACCACGCTGCTGGCCTTCCTGACCAGCTTATCCAGCCTGGTTGTGTCCACTGCTCTCAGTCCGCTGCCCCAGCAGGTCACAGCGTACAAGAAGGCGCCCGCCACCACCGACTCATAGAACATCCTCAACATCCTTGTACAGACATTGAAGGATCTCAGCCTTCTGAGGAAGTAGAGTCGGCTCTGGCCCTTCTTGTACAGTGCTTCTGCATGTTTTGACCCGTTCAGTTTGTTGTCGATGTGCACACCGAGGTATTTGTACACCTCAACCATGTCCACATCAACTCCCCTGATGGAAACAGGGGTCACAGGTGCACTCCTCCTCCCCAGCTCCACGCTGCAGGTGGTTTTTATCGCACCATGTGACAAAGTCCACTACCAGTTCCCGGTATTCCCTCTCGTCACCGTCCTTTATACATCCCACTATCGCAGAGTCATCAGAAAACTTCTGAAGGTGGCAGGACTCTGACCGATAGTGGAAGTCGTTGGTGTAGACAGTGAAGAGGAAGGGAGAGAGGACTGTCCCCTGCGGGGCCCCGGTGTTGCTCACCAGTCTGTCTGACACACAGCTCCGTAGGCCAGGGTTAGAAATTAACGGGGGCTTGGGGCATAATGCCCTTGAAAATGGACAAAATGCCCTCGAAAATCAGTTAAGGGGGGCACTTAATGCCCCCGACAGTTTACTAATTATATATATATATTTATCCGGTAATGGAGCGTCTGTGTATCGTACGGTTCAGATGACGCGCAAATAAAAAAATTCATTTGGCGGAGCCGGTGTTCTGCACTGGCTGCAGGCAGCAGCAGCAGCAGCACTGCAGCCAGGTGCTAGTCAGTTTGTGTAAAAATGGCACGCACAATATAAATCAATCTTCATTACGACTTTAAAAACATAGCCATTAACATTACATAGGCCTTATTTAGCTATTTTGCAATTGCTTCACTGTTTGGGAACTTTTGCACGGTTCCTGTGAGTCTATGGAACACTCTGTAGGTTTTTGTTTTTCGAAAAGGTTCATTGTTTTGTATTTCCGGTCGGGTACTCGGGGGCAGCGTTTTTCTACCTCAGGATCTTAAGCCGTTTTGAGGCTGGGCTCCAGCCACTGTGTGGCCTGGTGACAGTTGCCACATTGTTATGCAGCTGGAAATCTCTGACATCACTGATGTGCACGTTTTGAGATGGCTCAGTTTGGTGAGGGTGAGGGTTGTGAGGGGAATTGGAAGAGTGCGCCAATATGAGAATTAGAGACATAAGTCTTATTGATATAGAGCCACACGGCCGGGAAACGGTACTGAATACTGGGAAAGGCCAATTGTAAGATCGTACCCCTTTAAAATGTTGTACTCTGTTTTTATAAATTGTTATTTCTTTTATTATTATTGTTCTGTTATCTCCCTGTGAAGTTCTGTGTATTGTTATTATGGTTATTGTATTGTGTTGTCTTGTTTTCATGTTAAGTAATAATAAAAAAAATTGATAAAAAAAAAACATTACATAGGCCTACACACATCTTGCCATAGCGTTAGCAGTTTGTAAACACAACGCACGTTTTAATTATGGTAGCCCGACGCAGCCCGCAAGCTAATACTGTACAGTCAATGAAATGTCACCGTAGCTACTAGCTACTGTAGCAGAGAAGGAAATGGGAGTCTGAGAGGCGGGGTGTTTAAAGACAATGATAGGCGTTTATTCAACATCCAAGAAGGCTAACATACAACTGTGTTTTACTAACTCCAACCGGGACTATTGCCGCTTTCGCGCTGCTTGTTGATGTTATGAACTCCTCCTAACGTGACCGGAGCTGAAGGTGCCACACGCTAAAATGTCCGTGGGGACCCGGCGCCAACCCATAGATAGTTCCAACTCACCGAATTACGTAATCCACCACAGTTGCACTCAATATTTAAATAATGTTAGTCTAAATAAATGTAGAGAGAAACATAATAATTTCAAGCAGAAAACGAATCTTTCCATTAAGAACTGACAATCAGGGAATTTAAACATGGTTGACATTGTTTTTGTGTGTTTATATTAATTAAAGGAAAGTCTAGTGCTGGCTGAGCATATTGTTTGTTTGCACTAAGTTAATACTTTGACAAATGTAGCCTATATTTTTCAGTCAGTTCGGTCTTTGTGTGCCAAACATTATTTAAGGCTGTAAACACTGTAAACATTTTATTTTATTTTTAATAAATGAGAAGCATGTTTAGATTTGAGTGTTACATTTTTTTTAATAAAAATTAACGTATATCGAACTGAAAACCGTGACCCCAAAATCGTGATATGAACCAAACCGTCCATTTTGTGAACCGTCCCACCCCTACCGTTTTATCATAAAAATTCAGTGCCCCCGAAATACAAAAAAAGCCCCCGAAAATCATTTAAGGGGGGCAAAAAAAGCCCTTGAATTTTTTTTTAATTTCGAACCCTGCCGTAGGCGCACGTACTGTGGTCTTCCCGTCAGATAGTCCACAACCCAGGACACCAGGGGGGCCTCTACTTGCATCGCCTCCAACTTCTCACCCAGTAGCCCAGGCCTTATGGTATCAAAAGCACTGGAGAAGTCAAAGAACATGACTCTCACAGTGCTCCCCGGCTTGTCTAGGTGAGTGTAGGCTCGGTTCAGCAGGTAGATGACAGCATCCTCTACCCCCAGTCTGGGCTGGTAGGCGAACTGGAGTGGGGCTAGGTGGGGTTTGGTCACCGGGCGGAGTTGCTCCAGGACTAACCTCTCCATGGTCTTCATTATATGAGAGGTTAGAGCCACCGGCCTGTAGTCCTTGGACGTGCTGGGATGCGGGCACTTGGGGACAGGGACCACACAGGAGGTTTTCCACAGTGTCGGGACTCTCTGCAGCCTCAGGCTCATATTGAATATGAACTGGAGCACATCACATAGCTGAGAGGCACAGGTTTTGAGTACATTTGGGCTCACCCCATCAGGACCCGCAGCCTTGCCTGCGTGTAACTTGCTCAGCTGTGTGCTCACCTGGTCTGCAGAGAGCCATACTGTGGGGATCGCAGGTGTTGGGGGGGGGGGGGGGGGGGGGCGTGTCTTCAAGCTGCGGGGGGCAGACAGGCTGCACCAGAGATGAGGGGGCGTGGGCAGTTGGGGGGATGGAGGGGAGGGGGAGCTTGAGTTAAAGGGCTGAGAGGTGTGGGGGTGGGCAGGGCAGCTGAAGTGTCGGGGGGGGGGGGGAGCAGACTGGCCGGGGCCGCTGTGTCAAACCTGTTGTAAAACAGGTTTAGCTCATTAGCCCGGTCCACGTCTCCATCCACTCCCCTTCCCCCCGCTGGTTTGATGCCGGTTATTGTCTGCATTCCAGACCACACTTGTTTGATGTTATTGTTCTCCAGCTGCCCTTCCAACTTCCTCCTGTATTTATCTTTGCCCTCTCTGAGTTTAATTCTCAGACGCCCCTGAACTAGTTTGACCTCCTCCCTGTTGCCTGCGTTGAAAGCCCTCTTCTTCTCGTTCAGAAGGGCTTTGATGTCCTTAGTGACCCATGGCTTGTTATTTGGGTAGCAGGTAACAGTCCTAGATGGAACATTGGAGTCCACACAAAAGTTGATGTAGTCTGTGATGCACTCTGTGAGCCCATCAATGTCCTCTCCGTGGGGCTCACACAGTGCCTGCCAGTCTGTGACCTCAAAGCAGCCCTGTAGTGCCTCTTGAGCCTCCTCCGACCACCTTCTTACAGTTATTTTGGTTGCAGGCTGTCTTCTGACCAGAGGCACATAACGGGTTGAGGTGAACCAGGTTGTGGTCCGACCGGCCCAGCTGTGGTAGTGGTGAGGAGCTGTATGCCTCCTTGATGTTAGCATAAAGCAGGTCCAGGGTCCTGTTAACCCTGGTGTGGCAGCTGACATATTGTTTGAAGTTTGGTAGTGATTTGTCCAGTTTTACATGGTTAAAATCGCCTTTGGGTGTTTCGTCTGGAGACGTGCAATTGCGTCGTGGATGACGTCACACGGGGCCGTCGGGTTTGCCGAGGGGGGGATGTAAACGGCCATCATGATAACGTGGGGGATTTCTCTTGGCAAATAGTATGGTCTGAGTCCTACAGCTAACATCTCTATATCCGGGTCACAGTGTCGCTCTTTGATCGTAATATGGCTGGGGTTACACCATTTCTTATTAATAAATAAAGCAAGCCCCCCTCCTTTACGCTTGCCGCTCCCGCTGTTGCGATCAGAGCGCACAATCTGAAACCCGTCTATAGAGACATTGCTATCGGGAATATCTGTGTGCAACCATGTCTCAGAAAAACACATAATGCTACACTCACGGTATTCCTTCTGACTGCCGGTAAGCACGGCCAGCTCATCCATCTTATTTGCCAGAGACCTCACGTTGCCCATGACGACGGAGGGGAGATATGGTTTAAATCTCCTTCTCTCTCTCCTCGCTTCAGCCCTCTTCTGTCTCGCACGTCGCCCTCTTCCTCGACATCCCCGAAAGCCACCGTTAGTCCTTAGTATCTCCTCCGGGAATATGTTTGATAACTCCGGGTTGGTTAGCTGGTTGCAGCGCGCCGGCTGGTTGCATAGCGACAACAGCTGATCTCTCGTGTAAACAAAGGACGCTCCGGTCAGCTGTTGTCCGCTCGAGAGTTGAAAGAGTAGTTCCCCCATCAGCCAGATGGACAAAAACTTTTCTAAAACTATTCTAAACTGCATGTCTAGAAGGGCACGACTTAAATAAATAAGGACTAGTGTCCAGGTAAAAAGAATATGTACAATAAAGACGTAGAACTTGACAAAAAGTACAAAACTGGTCGAGCGATCTGCAGCAGCGGCCGTCTCAGGCGACTCATGCGCACAGTTGTTGCACAAGGGTTGTCGGTGTCATATAAACGAGTAATGGAGGTGAAGCAGTCGCTGACATGTGCAGTGTGTAAATGACACAATGAAGCATTGTTCTTCCTACTAATATTCGTCAGGATGTCTTCACCATCTATGATGTTGACAATCTAGATGGGCACAGCAAAGGGAACTACTCACAGAACAAGTTCCATGGAACTGCACTGAGTGCTACAAATCATCTCTCTCATGACCATCTAGGACTTGAGCGTCCTCCTATAAAAGTTGACACTGAAGATTCATCCACACCCAAACTTCCAGACTCGTATACAATTGTTAAGCCAGAGGAACTCAATGAAGGAGATATATTGGCACCCAGAAGTGGCAGTGATCTTGTGCGTGGAGCCAAAGTGAAAGAGGAGTTGGTTGATGCATGGGAAAAGAGTTCTCGATCAGGAGACACTAGGTGAAGATGATGTTACTACGGGGATCAATAAAGGAATATCTTATCTTATCTTATTACATGGTCAGGTTATAACTCGCAGCTTATGAATGATGACACAGTGAAACCTCATGCAGAGATAGGAGTGTACCCCTTATTATGGGCGGCTAGGTGGTGTAGTGGGCAAGGCACTCGCCACCAGTGTGGAGACGCTAGGATTCGCGTGTTCGAATCCAGCTCTCCACATTGTTTTCAGTTTAGCTGGTCGTCCGCAGTAATACACATTGGCCGTATTACGGGGAGGGAAAACTGAAGGGTGGGGATCGAACGTTGTGGACAGCGACTCCTACAGGTCGGTTGGTGCGCCTGCGCAGTAGAATCAGGAAGTGTCGGGGGCAGCGTGAGCCTCCCACGCGTTACTCCTCGACACTGAGAGATCGAGCTGCGCAGGTGAAAAGATGCGACTGCTGTTACCTCAAGTACCGGAGGGGACTTGTGCTATGTATGACTTAGTCCACATTGCAGCCGGCTTGTGGGAGGCAAGAAACAGCGTTCGTGACAGGGGAGGGTTGAATTGGATGATACGAAATTGGGATGGGAGAAAATATAGAAAAATGGGAGAAAAAGTGGATCAAAAAAAAAAAGGAGTGTACCCCTTATTCCCAGATAAAGCAGCATCTGCATCCATGATGAAGCATGCAATGGAGCTAGCAGTGCCCTGAATCCTGGCCAGATTTCTATCCTTGGTGCTGATCAACCATTGTATGCTATAGCCAAGCAGCTCCAATGGTAATATCCTGCGACACTTGGTGAAGATAAATTGGTCGTAAAGATGGGAGCATTGCATATCGAAGACAAAGCTCACCTTATGGCGGGCAAGCTCTGCGATTCAGGTGGACTACCGTCCTTACCCAGGCACAGGTCTTGACTACAGGACGAGCTCAGTCTGCCCTCATTGAGCACCATATCAAATGCACACATTATGTCCATCGAGTCACTCTCATGTCCCTTCATATTCTCAAGCAGAAGGCATACTCTGCTTATTGTGTGGATGTTCTTGGCCCATCTGAAACATTCAAAACTTTTAAGAGATTGCAGAATGGGTACAATACAGTACCACTCAATACAAACAATTGTTAATAGGGATGCAAACCAGAGAAAGACTTTTGTCTTGTTTACATCAGGGTCCCCCATTTTCAATTCATCATGACATTTATACACATACAAGATATACAAATATACAGTACTGTTTAAGAGAAAGCGATCATAAAAGAAAATATATACATTTGAGGGTGAAGAAACTACATTGGAGGGGGTTGGGTGGGTGGGGGTTTGAACAGGGCCAGTTTAGAATTGCAGCCACCCGTAGGTGCTAGAGCTAGAGTTACTGTTCTGTCGATTTGTTTGGTCACTCCGAGAAGGACACTTCAAGCTGTACATTCAAGTGTGTGATGAGCTCTGTGCTTGGTTTCACGTGATGGATCACACAAACTACACTCGCTGGTTACCCGTCCATGTTCGAGACATGTTTGAGCTGCCTGAAAAAAATCCTGCCATTTATGAAGAGTTCATGAAGGGGAAATTCGTAGTGCAGCGGTCAGAACGTAAGTTCAGCTTGATTGCAAAAGATCAATTCCACGAGCAATCAAACAAAATGCTGCAGTCCTGTGGTGGAGCAGCTGGACTCTATGAAAGCCCTGAAGCCCTCACACTCTTCATGCTTGCAGGGCCTGACTGTGCCAGGTTGGTGCAAGAGTTTGAAGCTGTGTATAACAGCAGCACATCATCGTCAACATCTCATCATGAAGAGGCACATAGCTTGCAGGTCATGTTCAGGAAAGATGTCAAATCCTTCACAGGTTATGGAGACCCACGGAAATCCATTTCTACCAAATAATGACCTTGTAGCACTCGACATACAAGACATTATGGAAACAAGTGGCTGACTCATTCGCAAGGGTTCACGAAGTTGGCATAGCCCTTTTACTGGAACCAGACAACCTCTGTCCAGCAAAAATATCGCAGAGTTCAGTACATGGGGCAGGTACTGGGACTCCACGACCAAGACTTGGGAACCTTACTGGACTCATCTTGCAGATGCCAGTAAAGCCTGCACCATTCTCCTCCACTGCGGCTGCAAAAAGTCATAAAGGGGGCGCTGCAAATGCTTTAAAGCTGGAGTCCATTGCACCTCAATATGTGGCTGTGAGGGTGCCTGTACCAACAATGAGGGTCGAGACGACAATAAGTAATCTGGTTGTGTGATTATGATATAAAAATTATCACCTACAGCTTCTATCCACAATCACTCACCCTGGTAAATAAAAAGGACTGAGCACATCCATCCCCATAAACGTATATCTATAGACTGAGCACCTTGATGTGGTATGTGGATTGTAATTTTGGGCTAATCTGGGGTATGAGTATTGTTTGTGTATTGTGCGGTATTTATTGTTCCGTCATGTTTTCACCTTTGTTGTTGTTGTTACGCCTGGCAACCAATTGTTGTTTAGGTTTATTTGACATTATAAATATTGCCTGGCAATCAATGTCTGATTCTGATATAATTATATGTTATATAGAATTTCACTTTTATAGACTTTCACTTTTAACAACCAATTGTTGTTTAGGTTTTATTATTTGACATTATAAATATTGCCTGGCAATCAATGTCTGATTCTGATATAATTATATGTTATATAGAATTTCACTTTTATAGACAGAAAAAACTAAAGTTCTGGTAAAACTCACTTTCCGGTAGTTGCCATCTTGGAAATATGCAAATTAGGGGTCCAGACACACCCAATTGTAAAGATAAGCATTCCAATGTGTTTCTAACACTTTCAGTGCCGGCCGCGTTTTCCTTTTTACCCTGTTGAATGCCACCATCCACGGCCAATGTTAACGTTAATATCGCCTAATCTATGTTTTAAATTATGGCTATGTGTCTAATCTGCCCGTCGCTTATCAAAGACTCATTTTCCAGTCAACATTGACAAGGCAGATTGTATTTTTATCGCTTCATTTCCGTTTGATAGCATTTTGAAAATCACCCGCTTTCCGGGGAAAAACAACCCATGCCTATGATAATCGCCTTTTACTGGAATATTCCAGAACGTTGTCATTTGTCTGCCTATTTATGAATCGTTTTCAAATAAACGGATGACTATGATCGATAGTATATGTGTGCGCACAAACGCTCGTGCCGAGCGCTGATAATCGCTGCTCTTATTTCCTCATGGCTTTTACAGTCAAAACAGCCATATCACATATCACATAAACGCTTATATATCCGTGAAAACGAGTCTGATTATCCTAACACTGATAACATAGATTACTTACCTGAGGTCCGATGGTATCCAAATGGTTTATTCCAATTTCCGATCGCCATTCGAAAAAATTTATAAATGGCTTAGTGGGCAAGGCGCTCGCCACGAATGACGGAGACGCTGGGCTTGCCTGTTCGAGCCCAGCGCTCCACATTGCTTTCAGTTTAGCTGGTCGTTCATACTAATACACATTGGCCGTATTAGGGGGTGGGAAACTGATGGGTGGGGATCGGGCGTTGTGGACAGCGACTCCTACAGGTCGGTTGGTGCGCCTGCGCAGTAGAATCAGGAAGTGTCGGGGGCAGCGTGAGCCTCCCACGGGTTACTCCTCGCCACTGAGAGATCGAGCTGCGCAGGTGAAAAGATGCGACTGCTGTTACCTCAAGTACCGGAGGGGACTTGTGCTATGTATGACTTAGTCCACATTGCAGCCGGCTTGTGGGAGGCAAGAAACAGCGTTCGTGACAGGGGAGGGTTGAATTGGATGATACGAAATTGGGATGGGAGAAAATATAGAAAAATGGGAGAAAAAGTGGATGAAAAAAATGTATTGATCCATCGTGTGTACAGTATAACACATGATTCGGTGAGAAGTAAAATGTGGAGTCAGAAATCCGTTCTCCCATTCACTTTCATTGAGTCCATTCCAAAAGGGTGATTTACCATCTGGGAGACGATAGGGGGCGCTTTTTTCACATCTGAGCGCCGGCGGTCCCTGGATCTCCAACGGTAGGCTTGCGTGATGCAATATGATTTCAGATCGCTAATAAAAAAAAATTTAAAAATACCCGAGAATACTCGTGACCGTGGCATTCAACGGTCTGGGCATAAACCCGAGAAAAGCCGTGAGTGGCACTCAAAGTGTTAATAGTCAAAAAACATAAAATAGACACCAAGTTTGTATTTCTAGTTCATTTGGTTCAAAAGATATAGCCAAGACCTTTTTTGGACAGCGGCCATATTGATTTGGCCACTAGGGTGGCCCCGGGGGTCGCCGGCTCGGGTGCCCTGGCTGAATCAATTGAGCATACTCTGGGCTACATGATACATCTGGGCCAAATTTGCACTAATTTGCACGAAAATATCCCTAAGGCCCCCAACTACTACTCAATTTTCACTCTGGGTGAAAGGAATAACATTTCAGAACATGAACAGTTCTTCAGAACATGGGCTTCTCAGTGGTGTCAGTGGACTCATCCACAGCTATGGAAATGCACTGTGCATTTTTTTTTTATTATATCACAAAGCTGTTTAATCAAATCACCAGCCAGTATTTCAGTTATTCTGGTTGCTGTGCTATCTGAGGGGGATTTGCTTTTGTTTTCCTTCAAACATGGTCTCCATCACTTCAGTCATACATTATTTTCAAATTGCCACCCTTCACAAGAGCTACCGTTTCTTGGCATATAGTCACATTGGTTTGGTGCTGGGACTCAGGATGAACGCATATTTTTCAGTCCATTCACCTTTGAATTGCAGTCTATTTTTCTTTTACTGACCATCTTTGAAAATTCCATATTTTTCTGCTGCCTGCCTGCTGGCGAAACTAGGCTAGTAGCTACATTTATCTCACGGAGATAAAACTGGGAGCGAGTTTACTTTGATGTCAAGTAGGGGGCCGCAAAATATCATCCCTCGGGCCGCAATTGGCCCTCGGGCCGCGAGTTTGAGACCCCTGGTCTAGATGGTGTAGATTTAGGTATAAAAAGTTCTCCATTTAGAATCTACCTGGTTAGAATCTACCCGGTTTTGCGCAATCATAATTTTAAAGTCGGGACTAGATCTTTTCTCGCAACCGGATACTTGGTCACTGCATAGTTTTATTTGACGTATTTGTGCGAGTTCTGTCACGTATCTTGCGCTCTACCAATAGCAGCTCTTTGTTGCCAAGTTACATACCACAATAAATTTGTGTAAACAGTAACGTGACGTTAGCATGTCATCCACGGAGTACATCTCGACGAAAATGGACAAAAATCACATTCTAACGTTCGCAAAATAGTAGTGGTGCACGATATATTGGCTGCCGATATAATATCGTCCGATATGGTAATTTTTTTACACATCGGTATCATTTCTTTTTTTACTATTTATAACATGTTTTGGTCTTAAATTGTTTCAAAATATCAGTAATTTCTGAAAATAAATTAAAGGTAAAAAAAATATAAATGCGTTTTGGAAAATAGCTCTTTATTTGATTATCATAAAAAAGTGTTTTCTATACAGATATCGACATTGGTAGATATCGGTATCGGCCAGAACAGCAATATTAATGTTATCGGTATCGGCCACAATGTACACATCGGTGCATCACTACAAAATAGGTTTCTAAACAATGTTATATGCATATACGCTACTTGCTATAGGCAAGCGATTGGATACAGCCGAGAAACAGGCCACAACGTATGTGTTATTAACCATACATTTAAGTCATATCCCCTTCTCTACACCAACAACACAGCATTGCACACATAGTGAAAACGTCTCGAATGTTTCAAGATGTTGTTAAAAAAATCACACCGATGCATGACGTCCTGTCTGGGAAATTATTTCGATAAACCTCCATAAACACACAATCCGTGGTGCATGCACCAAACTTGTATCAAAAACACTTGACCTTGTGATTCTCAACCTGCAATATTAAAGATGCTGGTACAATTTTCAAAGATTGAGGTTGTACACATAAAGCAGTTCAGTGGATAGTATAATGAGAAAAAGAATAGACCCACACACTTTTGATCAAGATAGTTAATCAATCAAAACACTACACCATCCCCTTTACAGGGCTGTACGTAAACTTTTTTTTGCACATAGCACTGGTGCTACAGAGGTTGATAGTTTTGTAGCACAGGCCAAAATCTTGAACAAGTATAAAATGTGTTATATTTGTAACAGTCACAAATGTGCCTATTGTATTTGTGTTATTTAGTTGCAGTGCCATGTTTGGCTGTCATTTTCATGCTGACAAGTTGACGTCACACAGCCAGACACGTTACGTGTAAGGAATTATGGAATTTGGTGTTGGGTGTATGGACTCTACTATAGGGGTGGGAATTACCAGTTTCATCACGATACAATATCGATTCTTTGGACAACGATACGATATTTTCTGATATCTGCCATGATACGATACGATGCAGGTGCCTGCAATCGATATGAGACGATATCATAAGCCCATTTAACACAATCGGTAACATTTAGATCAACTCAAAAAAGGTAACTAAAATATAATTTGAAAAATTTATTTAGCTCTTCCAGACATTTAAATGAAAAACGATCTATTGTTTTTAATACAAATAGACCTCCTGTTCACTGTAAAGTGCCACGTTTTGATATATTGAGCTTTAAACTTTAAGTAAACATTTTTGGTACTCACAACATGCAACCTAAAACCCCTTCCCTTCCCAAACCGTTCCTGCAATTGTTTTATGTTGCATGATGATCATGAATACATTTATTATGTATTGTATTTTTTATGTTTAAATATCAACATTATCTGTCCACCCTCAGTACATTTACTATCAATATAATATACTCGTCTGACTTCATCTGATCTTTTCAAACACACGCACACACACACAGAAGGGAGAATGCCTGCCCCCCCTCCCCAGTCCCCACTCTGCTGTTCTCTCTGGCTCTGATCAAGGTTAGCTTGTTCTTAGTTTACGCTAACGTAACGTTAATTTCGGACTTTAACGCGACGTGGTCATAAAGGAATGGCGAGGATTGCAAAGCATGTTAGATGCATTTGACCCGTTGTGGAATAAAACAGCAGGGATTTGTTTTGGGTCGCGAAATAGGCACACTAGCCTTGCTATGTTGCAATGTGCATGTTCCAGACGCTACTGCTACTACTGAGACGAGTACTGCTGTGTGCTGTGGAGCCGAGCGGATACGACACCACAGGATTTTCAAAATAAGAGTATCGATATGAACCGAACGTTGCTAGCTGCCGGAGCCATAGATATTATGGCTGGAGCTGTGCTTCTGCGGAGATGAGAATTGCCACAGGATTTCCAAAATAAGAGTATCGATATGAACCGAATGCCTATCGCACCAGTGCTACTGAAGTAAATCCATTCATCGCACAGACCGATGTTGCTGTAGCACGTGCAACATATATCTCGCACTGTACAGCCCTGCCTTAACTCGTTCTCTGCCACGCAATAGCCTCATCCTTAGCAGCTGACGCCAGCACTGTAAACGGTGGGAGTCCCTCACCTTGTTTGCATATATATAGCTATATATGCAATACTATGGCCCATTTGACATCGAGTATCTATCGTTCAAGATGTGAAAAAGGAATATTTTTTCCATCCATACATTGTCGTTTTATACCGTGGTGAATATAAGTATAGTTTGAGTGGTCTAGGATAATTCCTGGAATGCTAGTAATAGGCCGTGACGCATATTATACTTAATCCATTGGCATTTTGTCCCTATACACGCTACAATAAAACATTTAAATGCATATGATCGGTATATTATGTTCCATCATGCATGCATATGGGGGGGGGGGTCGTTTATGATTGTCAATAACGGCATTCAACAGCATACGTTGATCAGAGCGATGGCTATGAGAACAATGGACAACCAGCTGAAATTAACGTTAGATTGCTCTTACCTGTGGCCGATGAGACTGCAAAAAGAATATTCCAATTATTTGATTGTCATCAGCTAGATCGTATGTCCGTTTGGCCCACGGCATAACCCCCAAAAGCATAATGATTCTGGCGTCCCGAAGGCGATTCAATGCGATCGAATGTATATCTTGATCCACGTTACAAAATAACTCTGCCCGGAAGACATTCAATGACGCACAGTCATACTTCCTTCATAAAGTTAAGTGTAACATCGGCCGCATACCACCAGGCGGCGGTATCGGACCGTTGCGATCTCAGATGTGGAAAAAAGCGCCCCTATCGTCTCCCAGATGACATAAGGGATTTTGGAATGGACTCAATGAAAATGGATGGGGGAAAATCCTGTACTCCACATTTTCCAGTCCACTGATGCAGCCGGGGTTATCAGAGTTCATTCTGGAGCCTCTGAGCCCCGCGGAATCATGTGTTCTACTGTATCACGTTGGATCTATACACTTATCGATTTTTTTGAATGGTGATCAGGAATTGGAATATACCAGTTGGATACCATCTGATGTCAGGTAAGGAATCTATGTTATCAGTGTTAGGATAATCAAACTCATTTTGATGAAGATATAAGCTGTTTTGTGAAATGTCCTCTCGGTTTCACTGTAAAAATCCAAGAGGAAATGAACACGGCGATTATCCGTGCGCGGCTCGAATGGGCGTGCGTGTACGTATAATATTGATCATCTAGCGTTTATTTGAAAACGATTCATAAATAGGCCGACAAATATCAACGTTCTGGAATATTCCAGTAAAAGACGATTATCATAGAATGGCCCAGAATGGACTGTTTTTTACCTCAAAACGGGTGCTTTTCAAAATGCTCTCAAACGGAAATGAAGCGATAAAAAACCAATCTGCCTTGACAGCACTGACTGGAAAAGGATTCTTTGATAAGCGACGGGCAGATTAGACACATAGCCATAATTTAAAACATAGATTAGGCGATATTAAGGTTAACATTGGCGCCGATGGTGGCATTCAAGCGCTAACTCTGGCGCCACCTCGTGGCACTGAAAGTGTTAAAAACAAAATAGAATGCAGGTACAAAAATAGATTAAAGATTCAAGAGGTTTATTTGTCACTAGGGCTGACCCCTATTAGTCGAATAGTCGACTAATCAATCGAAAGGAGCCGTAGTCGACTGCCAACCTCTTAGTCGAATGCAAAAAAAAATCAAAAATTATTATAATATATATATATATATTTTTAACTTTTAATTTTTTTAGGCCCAGAAGCGTGGCTAACGCTAATGGCACGCATACCAGAGGCTAACTGCCTAAGAAAACAGGCACAGAGGCACTGAAAGAGGATTTCACCCATCTAATGAACACACTAGACAAATATCATGATGTATCCATCAGTGGACCAATTGCATGCTTTTGCAGAGTACAAGAAGCCTTCCGTTGACTCATTCAGACATTAAGCACCCCCACAGCCCAAATGGAATGATAAAAAAAAATATTCAATATTTTTTTTTCATAGTCTACTATCGGCTAATTTCCGCCAATCAAAGTCGACTATCCAAATCCTTAGTCGGGGACATACATACACAAGTTTCAAGTTTGTTTATTATTTATCACAATAAAATACAGGTACTTTACGATGAAATGCTTGTTTCTTATGAGCCCCTGAGAGTGTGCTTCATACAGTAAAAACAAAAGTAAGTAACAAGTAAGTAACAAGTAAGTAAAGGGGAATATACACACTGCTAGCGGAGAAGCGCTCCGTGATGCAGCTGGAGCACGGCTTGGTGGCCTGGATCAAGGACTACCTCACTGAGAGACCTCACTGTCAGACTAAAGGACAGTCAGTCTGACTTACTGGTGAGCAACACCGGCGCCCCCCAAGGAACTGTCTCCATTCCTCTTCACCCTCTATACCTCAGACTTCTGCCACAACTCAAGCGGGTGCCACCTGCAGAAGTTCTCGGACGACTCCTCCATTGTAAGCTACATCACCGACGACGATGAGGAGGAGTATAGAGCCCTGGTGGAGAGCTTTGTGGGGTGGAGCGACAGAAACCACCTCCAACTCAACACCAGTAAAACCAAGGAGGTGGTGGACTTCCGGAGGGGCAAGAAGAGGGCCCCCCCCCCTGATTCCCATCACCATCCGAGGGGATCAGGTGGAGGTGGTGGAGTCATATAAGTTCCTTGGGGTACACCTGAACAATAAACTGGACTGGTCGGACAACACAGAGGCCCTCTACAGGAAAGGACAGAGCAGGCTGTTTTTCCTGAGGAGACTCAGGTCCTTCAATGTTTGCAATAGACTGCTGCAGTCATTGTACCAGTCTGTAGTGGCCAGCGTCCTCTTCTATGCTGTGGCATGCTGGGGGGGCTACATCAACTCGAGGGACACCAACAAACTGAACAAGCTGGTGAAGGCTAGCTCCGTGGTGGGAGTCGAGCTGGTCGCCTAAATATTAAAGGCAACCAACTTGTGTCTAACCACGCCCAACTTGCGTCTCGCCACGCCCCCGCGGCGACGCGGCAGCAGCAGAGCGTAGCTCGGCCGCGGGGCTCCGTCGCGGCAGCATTATATGCCAGTAACCGCCCCTTATTCAGTATCCAGAAATAGCTCAATTGGCAACGCTGCATGGCTGTGGATCTTACGGCTCGTTGCTGGCTAGTTCGATTCCCTTCATTTTTTTTTTTTTTTTTTTTTTAACGTGCATTCGCATTCTTTCGCCGTTAAGTTTAGGCATAACTTTTTTTTTTTTGATCCACTTTTTCTCCCATTTTTCTATATTTTCTCCCATCCCAATTTCGTATCATCCAATTCAACCCTCCCCTGTCACGAACGCTGTTTCTTGCCTCCCACAAGCCGGCTGCAATGTGGACTAAGTCATACATAGCACAAGTCCCCTCCGGTACTTGAGGTAACAGCAGTCGCATCTTTTCACCTGCGCAGCTCGACCTCTCAGTGTCGAGGAGTAACGCGTGGGAGGCTCACGCTGCCCCCGACACTTCCTGATTCTACTGCGCAGGCGCACCAACCGACTTGTAGGAGTCGCTTGTTCACAACGTTCGATCCCCACCCTTCAGTTTTCCCTCCCCGTAATACGGCCAATGTGTATTACTGCGGACGACCAGCCAAACTGAAAAACAATGTGGAGAGCTGGATTCGAACACGCGAATCCTAGCGTCTCCACACTGGTGGCGAGTGCCTTAGACCACTACACCACCTAGCCGCACAAGTTTAGGCATAACTTTAAGCATTGTTTCGGAGTTGGTTAAAGTGGAAATGAAGCAGTGAGCATAAATACATATTCATAGCATCACATTAGTATTTAGATAAGCCACAGAAGAAGTCACGTTATAAAAATAAGCAGTTTCTAAGAAAAAACGATTTGTTGTGTACATTTCTGAAGCATTTAGCATTATGGGCGCGGCCATTTTGTTGCTGACGTCATACCGTGGCTTGGGTGTATACACTCTGGTTAGCTGCCTATATTGAATGGGTCGGTCAGCAAATAAAATGTTGCCTACAAAACAACGGGACCGCGGTGGTTCTGTTTGTATTGCTCCTGGCTGTTCAAACTAATTTTACCATGTGAGAGAGAGGAAAGTTGGTTAATTTCCACAAACTACCAGTGAAAAAAACAGTGTTGTTGACATGTTGGCTCGGGCTGCCTGCACCCAGACGGCGCGACCAGCCTGTTGGACAGGGAAGGAGGATCTGCAGCGAACACTTCATTGCCTCGGATTATGTTGTTGGGGTGGGAGGTTTGTCCAGAAGACCACTAATCAGCTGAAGCCCGATGCGGTTCCCTCTGTCTTTGACAGACAGACGCAGGCAGTTCAGCGTCGGGATCATTTAGCCTGCTGGCTACCTAGCTCCACTTCAACCAGCGTTGGGAGCTCCAACGTTAGCTTGCCGATGCTACCAGCACATCGACAAGCTAGCGTTGGGAGCTCCAACGTTAGCTTGCCGATGCTACCAGCACATCGACAAGCTGCTGGAGCCAGCTAACGTTAGCTTGCTGATGCTACCAGCACATCGACAAGCTGCTGGAGCTCCCAACGCTGGTTGAAGTGGAGCTAGGTAGCCAGCAGGCTAAATGCTCCCGACGACATCGACAAGCTGCTGGAGCCAGCTAACGTTAGCTTGACTGGTTGCTGGCTAACTAACGTGGCTACTCGTCCCGGGAGATAACGGCGCTGCCTGGCTGGTTGTTGGCTAACTAACGTGGCTACTCGTCCCGGGAGATAACGGCGCTGCCTGGCTGGTTGCTGGCTAACTAACGCTAACCAGCCAGGCAGCGCCGTTATCTCCCGGGATGAGTAGCCACGTTGTCGTCGGGGAGCATTTAGCCTGCTGGCTACCTAGCTCCACTTCAACCAGCATCGGGAGATCCAGCAGCTTGTCGATGTGCTAATAGCCTCAGCAACCTAACGTTAGCTGGCTCCAGCAGATCGACAAGCTGCTGGAGCCAGCTACCGTTAGCTGCTGGCTACCTAGCTCCACTTCAACCAGCATCGGGAGCTCCAGCAGCTTGTCGATGTGCTAATAGCCTCAGCAAGCTAACGTTAGCTGGCTCCAGCAGCTTGTCGATCTGCTGGAGCCAGCTAACGTTAGGTTGCTGAGGCTATTAGCACATCGACAAGCTGCTGGAGCTCCCGATGCTGGTTGAAGTGGAGCTAGGTAGCCAGCAGGCTAAATGCTCCGCGACGCTGAACTGCCTGCGCCGGTCTGTCTGTCGAAGACCGAGGGAACCGCGTCCGGCTTCAGCTGATTAGTGGTCTTCTGGACAAACATCCCACCCCAACAACATAATCCGAGGCAATGAAGTGTTCGCTGCAGATCCTCCTTCCCTGTCCAACAGGCTGGTCGCGCCGTCTGGGTGCAGGCAGCCCGAGCCAACATGTCAACAACACTGTTTTTTTCACTGGTAGTTTGTGGAAATTAACCAACTTTCCTCTCTCTCACATGGTAAAATTAGTTTGAACAGCCAGGAGCAATACAAACAGAACCACCGCGGTCCCGTTGTTTTGTAGGCAACATTTTATTTGCTGACCGACCCATTCAATATAGGCAGCTAACCAGAGTGTATACACCCAAGCCACGGTATGACGTCAGCCATGACGTCAGCAACAAAATGGCGGCGCCCATGTTGAAAACAGGGATATTATATTATATTTTTCAGACAAATAAGATGGATTTCACATTTGATTATAGAACCCTGTCTTACACAAGGTACACAACAAACAAACTAGGATCACATTGCTCACTGCTTCATCTCCACTTTAAGGTTAGGCATTGTTTCGGAGTTGCTTAAGGTTAGAAGGGTTAAGTTTAGGCGCTGTTAAGGAGCTGGTTAAGGTTAGAGTTTGACTTAGAGAATGGCAATAGACAGCCTATTTTTTCCGCGCTGCCGCTCTCTCGCGCTGCCGTGGTCACATGGGCGTATTGGCCAATCAGAGAAACGCTAAACACAAGTTGGTTGCCTAAAATATTCACGCGAGCTGGTCAGACTAGAGGTGGTGGCAGAGAGGGGGATGAGAAGGAAGCTGGCTGCTATCCTGGAGAATCCCTCCCACCCCCTCTAAGACAAGCTAGTCAAGATGAGAAGCACGTTCACCTAAAAGGACAATAATACTACCATATGCATACTGCGCCTTATGTGATGATGAATAAACCTCTTGAATCTACTTTTGTACCAGCATTTTATTTTGTTTTTAAATGGAAAATAAAAAGGTTAATGAGTAACTTATTGATTTGTAAATTGACATTCCAAATTCAGTGTTTCCCCTAGGTTTTTTTCAGGGGGGGTGTAGGCCCCCCAAAACTACTAGTGTCGTCATGGACGTGCGCAGTAAGTCGGTTGTTAGTATCGGTGCATTTCTCTACACTGAGCTGAAATGAAACTATTGCTCATAAATTAGCTAAATAAATATTAACTATTTATTTACAACACATAAATTAACTTATTTACAATTATACATACAGTAGTGACAACACTCATATGAACTATTTACAATACAGGCACAGTGTTTCCCACAGGATTTTTTGAGACTGTGGTGGGTGAACCTCGGACCCTCTAGGGGTGTAATTGTTTTTTTGTACATTTTAAAGTTAAATGCATCAATCTGGTGCACTTTGAGAGCAAAATAAAGAGGCCAGATCTATGATGAACTTTGTGCTCAAAACACAAAATCGACTAGAGCAGGGGTGGCCAACCAGTCAGAGACTAAGAGCCACAAAAATTACTGTGGTACCACAAAGAGCCACACCATATACCAGCGTTTCTCAACCTTTTTTTCCAGTCATGGCACCCTTCATGTGTTTATAGGTCTCACCCTCTGGCCTCTGAAGTTGCTAATGTCTTTTTTATTTGGGCCTCACAGGGTTAAAAGTACCCTGTGAGACCCACGGTTGCAAAATTACAAAATCACTTTTAGCCATTTAAAAAAATAATGTTTATTCAAAGAAATTTAAGCACATGTATAGTCAATTGGTCCTGTTGTTCAGCCTCACAATGCTATTTGATAGTAAATGTGTTTACATGTCCCACCCTCTGGCCTCTGAAGTTGCTAATGTCTTTTTAATTTGGGCCTCACAGGGTTAACCTCTTAAGCCCGAGATATACAGTAAAAGTGTATATTTTCAGCATTACGTTTGTTTACCAATTATTTTAACTGTTATTAGTGAAATATAAGATTATAGAAATCTCAGGGCATTGAGTCGGAAACCGGCGCATATTGACAGGAGGAAGTGGCACAGCCAAAGTGAGTGTAGTCTTTTGAAGGAAGAGACTCAGGGCTTTCGAATTTTGAAAAACGACCCTACCCAGCTCACACCAGCCCCTGTCAATCATCTGACTTCTGGATTAACTTTTTTATTTCTCTTATTTTTTGGGATTATCTCCCACAAACCTGAACGTTATTGCCATAAAACAGAATGCAGTTAGTTTCTCTACCTTTCTGTGAACGTCTAGCAAAAAACGGTGTTGCAATACGATGAAAAATGGTGGAGAAATTTACATTATAAAAAAGATGGCAGAATTCAGTACTGTATCTACAAAACCTTCTGTTTAATCATCTTCCCTTTATTCATTTGCTTAGATTTTTCAGGTCTGGTAAATTTTAGCATGGTGTTATTCACAGTCAAAGATATACATTTTTTTTTAAATAGAATTGATATTCTCCTTTGGTTCATTACAATTTACTCAAGCCTAGTAACAGACACTATTTCTGACACTGATCCATATATGTCCCTAGATTCAGATACCAAGAACATGCAAATGGACCATTTAAAAAAAAATTTAAATGTTTATTCTACGTCCTTATGGAATGAGGATTTAAAAAAAATTTAAACGATTATAATTTTTATTTTGGCTTGCGAGCCGCGGGTTGGCCACCCCTGGACTAGAGCATACATTTGAGCCATCAAAGAAATGAAGCAAAAGTGGTTACCTGTGTTGAACTGGTTTATTTTTTAGAAAATATTAAAATAGACTGGATTACTCTTACGACTACTACCACTGCCAATACTACTGATACATCCCTATTGGCAATGTATCAGTCTAGGTCAGTGGTTCTCAAACGTTTTACACCAAGTACCACCTGAGAACGTAGCTGGCTCTCCAAGTACCACCATATGGCCGACGTTAAAATACAGTATTCAGCTATGCACAGTTCACGCAGGAGGCAAATGTATTCCTAATACCATTATTTATTGTTAACTTTTGTCAGACACAGCCACAATGTACAAAGGGGTAGCACTAGAACTAGCAAACTCTTCCACACAACTCATACAATGCAAGGGGCATTGAGAACATAATAACTAACATTCTCACATAGCAAGTGAGAAAATTAATAACAACTGTATTTCAGCAAATGTACTTAATTCTCTCTCACACACAGCAAGCGATTGTCCTTCATTCTCTCTCTATCTCTCTCTTTCTCTCTCTCACTCACTCACTCACTCACTCACTCACTCACTCACTCACTCACTCACTCACTCACTCACTCACTCACTCACTCACTCACTCACTCACTCACTCACTCACTCACTCACACACACACACAATGTTGTTGTCCATTGACAACTCACATAAGCAGGGCCGGACTGGGGAAATAATTCAGGCTGGGAAATATAGTGTGAAATATAGCCCCAGTCAGGCCACTTTCTAAGTGGGCGTCCCCCACCAGGAATTATTTTGTTACAAAGACTTAATTTCCTGCATTCTGGTGCAGGATTCTTTTTTACCCTTTAAATTCCATCAAATTTTTTTTTTTTTTTTTTCACTTTTTCTCCCATTTTCTATATTTTTCTCCCATCCCAATTTCGTATCATCCAATTCAACCCTCCCCTGTCACGAACGCTGTTTCTTGCCTCCCACAAGCCGGCTGCAATGTGGACTAAGTCATACGTAGCACAAGTCCCCTCCGGTACTTGAGGTAACAGCAGTCGCATCTTTTCACCTGCGCAGCTCGATCTCTCAGTGGCGAGGAGTAACGCGTGGGAGGCTCACGCTGCCCCCGACACTTCCTGATTCTACTGCGCAGGCGCACCAACCGACCTGTAGGAGTCGCTGTCCACAACGCCCGATCCCCACCCATCAGTTTCCCACCCCCTAATACGGCCAATGTGTATTAGTATGGACGGCCAGCTAAACTGAAAGCAATGTGGAGCGCTGGGCTCGAACAGGCAAGCCCAGCGTCTCCGTCATTCGTGGCGAGCGCCTTGCCCACTACGCCACGTAGCCGCCTCCATCCCAAATTATTTAAAAAAAAAACACACATATTCAATACATTTTCGAATTGTAACCCTTTAAATGCCAGTTTGTGTGATGGCATCACAAATTATTGTAAAAAGAAAAAAGAAAGGTAAAATATTTTCAATATATCAAATGCAAAGTAAATTTTTCTGGGGGGGATTATTACAGGCTAGGCATGCGTCAATGATTAGCAACAACACAGATTTTGATGGATTTTTTGTAATGTCAGATTTAACAACAACTCTTTTCAGAAAAGTGGGAGTATTTCATTTTTGTATCTGACATTACAAAAAATCTAAAAATACAAATGGTTATGATCAGGGCTGAAGTTGAATAAAAGATGTATGACTGTTTAGAGTCGACTATTACTCTCTGTCACATTGATCTCCTGGTTGTTCCCCACTTAGGTTATCTAACTATCGCGCCACCACAACTAGAAACACTGGCCTGGCCTGCTTCTAAGTTCAGTGGCCTGACTGCACCAAAAAAAATAAAATAAATAAATATATATATATATATATAATATATATTTTTTTAATCAAATTTTTTCATGTGCCACCAGCAGTACCACCAAGTACCACTAGTGGTACGCGTACCACAGTTTGAGAACCACTGGTCTAGGTCAGTGGTTCCCAAAGTCAGGGTCGCGACCCAAAGGTGGGCCGCAAGCAGCCACGGGAGGGCCGCGAGATGATTTCCCAAAAAAAAATTAAAAATTTTAGGCCACTGAAAAGAAGCAGGCCAGGACAATGTTTCTAGTTGTATTAAAATTCTATTCTATTGTATTCTAAAATGTGACTATATGGTTTTATATTAACTTAATAAATAAACAAAAACGAAAAATCTACTTATTTCAACGAACATTTCAAACTAAATAACAGATTATGCACATAAAACGCTTAAAACAACCGAAGCAACAATAGTATTTTAATGAGGCTATTATTATTATTATCATTATTATTTTGCAACAAGTTAGCCCTCTCATAAATAGCACATATAAATGAATAACTAACTTGAACTAACTTAATAGGATTGAAGTGATATTTGGCTTAAAAAATCAGTCGCATGAAGAAAAAGAAGAAAAAAAAAGCCTGACGATGTGCATTGGGCCGCGGCTCTCTGGCGCCTTATTTTCTGGGTCCCGGCCTGAAAAGTTTGGGAACCCCTGGTCTAGGTAATTAATGGGAAACACTGAGGGAGGCACATACAACACTCATAGTGCACACTGGACGCCCTGACCAAAGAGTCAGTTTATCAGAGTGGAGCAGATTTTCAGAGTGAATTTATTAAATCAACTTAACTAGGGCCCTATGAAATCCGTTTGTATCTTTTCCTGTTTTCGGATATGAATTTTCCTGTTTTCGGATTTCTCTGTTTTTAATTTTCCCGTTTTTGGATTTCTCTGATTTTATATTTTTTTCCTTTGGATTTAACCAAAAAGAACGATACAAAATTATGTTTTTAACTAACTTTAATAACAGTACATCTGCAAACAGTGCCAGTGTAGTTCAATGTTCAGTGGCAGTTAGGTTATGAGGTTTCTTTTTTTCAATGCAGTTCAGTTCAATGCAGTTCAACTGCCAGTGCAGTGCAATAACTAAATAATAATTAAATAGTTAAATAATACAAAATAATATTTTGTTTAAAAGAAATCAGAAAAAAACTAAAAATGTAATTTATTTCAAAGAGATGTCCTTTAAATGTTCATGCTTCTCCCCATCTCTGGCTGACATCACCATTGTGATACACAGGGCTGGACTGGGACCATAAATCGGCCCTGGCATTTTTGGCCCAGACCGTCTCACCATAATCGGTCGGACACCACCCACCAGTACACCATCCTTGCGGTCCCCTTAAATATGGGTACCTACTGTACTGTTCCCCCAAACCACTACGAAGCTGGGTAGTAAGTGCCATGGACAAGTGTACCAGTGCAAGTGGACCAGTGTAATCACTCACTCTTGGCCGAATCTTGTTTTGGCTGGTGATGTAAAAACACCTGCATCATAGCAGGCTCAGGATGGGCAAAGTAGTCTATAGCCTGTTCATCCCTGTCTCTCTCCTCCACAACCTGGCTTGACTAGACATAAGGAGAGAGAGATGATTACAATTAACTGGTACATTCAGGTCCAGAATTGTTGGAATTCCCTGACAAAGATGTGCAAAAAGCTGTACAATATAAACAATACCATACTGGTAATGAGCAAATAGTTGTTTATTCAATGAATGCATGGAGCTGTTCCATCTTATTTCATTTGATACTAACTACTCAGTTCATACAGATTTCAAGTATTCAAATATCAATGATGAATATTGCATAAGGTTTACACAGTTAATAGATCACCTTGTTTTATATTCATGTTCAGAGAGGAGTAATAGTTAGATATTTGTATGTGATTTATATGGCAATTAAATCAATGGTGTGCTTGTTTGTTTGGGGAGTTTGACCTACAGTTAATGTGCCTACCACGTGAAGGTGCATGATCAATGGACAGCACAAAAACTATATATATTTTTTTAGACTAGAACTACCACAGATAGTAATAAGTTATAATAAGAGTAAGTAATCCATACCATATATATCCTAATAGTTACCTTATTACCATACTTGGCTGAAAATAAACTGTGCTGCCTGTTGTGAATATGTTTTTCCCTGTAGGCTAATACATAATTAGGCATACATTTTTGCAGTTGAGCAAACATTTGCAGTTGAGTAGGCTATACAGTATGTGCTGTGTTTTTATGTCTTCCATCGAGGACCACCTTGGAAATAAGTGTTTTAATGAATGCTTTTAGGTGATATCCTCAGGAATACAAATTGGTCAAGATAATTTGTTTTTATGATGTGTTTTTAATTTCCAAATACAAATCTAATCAAATAAAAAAAAGCAGTTTTTGCAGTTGAGCTACATGTGTTGTATATTATACAGCCTTTTCATGCATCTTTATCAAGGGAACCCTTATAATATATACCCTTATACCCTAATGATTTTTTAAATAATATTATGATGATACGATATGGACCTAGTAGTTGGGTCATCTGTGGCACTTCGTTTCTCAATGGATTTGTCATCTAGGAGGGTTAATAAACAAATTTAGCCGGGTGTATTTTTTTAAAAGGCGGGAAAAATTTGTGAGAGACCCAAATCCAAAATGGCTGCCGTGGAAATAAACGTTTTAATTGTTTGACCTACAATGATGCACAATACATGGTACCAGCCCCCTCTCAGTCATCTACCAGCCCCCTCTGTCATGTACCAGCCCTCTCTCAGTCATGTACGGGTACCAGCCCCCCTCTCAGTCATGTACCAGCCCCCTCAGTCATGTACCACAGCCCCCTCTCAGTCATGTACCACAGCCCCCTCTCAGTCATGTACCACAGCCCCCTCTCAGTCATGTACCACAGCCCCATCTCAGTCATGTACCAGCACCCTCTCAGTCATGTACCAGCCCCCTCTCAGTCATGTACCACAGCCCCCTCTCAGTCATGTACCACAGCCCCATCTCAGTCATGTACCACAGCCCCCTCTCCGTCATGTACCAGCCCCCTCTCAGTCATGTACCATAGCCCCCTCTCAGTCATGTACCACAGCCCCATCTCAGTCATGTACCAGCCCCCCTCTCAGTCATGTACCACACGACTGGCGGGGGGGTGCTTAGTAAGAGATGTGATTGGGCCAGCCCAGTGTCAGTCAGTACCAATACATGGTACCAGCCCCCTCTCAGTCATATACCAGCCAGCCCCCTCTCAGTCATGTACCAGCCAGCCCCCTCTCAGTCATGTACCAGCCTCATCTCAGTCATGTATACCAGCCCCCTCTCAGTCATGTATACCAGCCCCCTCTCAGTCATGTACCAGCCCCCTCTCAGTCATGTACCAGCCCCCTCAGTCCTGTATACCAGCCCCCTCTCAGTCATGTACCAGCCCCCTCTCAGTCATGTACCACAGCCCCCTCTCAGTCATGTACCAGCCCCCTCTCAGTCCTGTATACCAGCCCCCTCTCAGTCATGTACCAGCCCCCTCTCAGTCATGTACCAGCCCCCTCAGTCCTGTATACCAGCCCCCTCTCAGTCATGTACCAGCCCCCTCTCAGTCATGTACCACAGCCCCCTCTCAGTCATGTACCACAGCCCCCTCTCAGTCATGTACCACAGCCCCATCTCAGTCATGTACCAGCCCCTCTCTCAGTCATGTACCTGCACGACTGGTGGGGGGGTGCTTAGTAAGAGATGTGATTGGGCCAGCCCAGTGTCAGTCAGTGCCAATGGGCCGCTGTCCCAGCCTAGTAGTGGGCCGGTCGTTGACCAAACTTAAAGGGGACCTGTATTGCTATTCCTAGCACTATTTGGGCAACTTTACACAAATCCTGTGAGTATATGGAAGACATCTGTAAGGTTTATTAAAAAAAAATCATTGTTTTATATTTCTAATGGAGTACTCAAAAGCATCATTTTCCAGCCTCAAGATTTCAGCCTGTTATTGGCCTGGCTCCGCCCATAAGCACTTTCAGTGGCAGTCATCCACACAGTCTGCGAGTGGCAGACAGAGAGAGAGAGATGGAGGAGAGAAAGAGACAAGTGGAGGAAGAGAAACAAAAGGTGGAGGAGAGAGACAGGTGGAGCAAGAGAGAGAGAGAGACAACCGTGTAAACACTCTGCACGCAGGTCCCCCCCTCCACGCATGCATCACGGATTGTGTGTTTATGGAGGTTTATCGAATAATTTCCCCGACAGGACGTCATGCATCGGTGTGATTAAAAAAAATTTAACATTTACAACATTTTGAAACATTCAAGACCAAGACCTGTGACCAAGTATCCATTTGCGAGGAAAGATCTAGTCCCGACTTTAAAATTATGATTGCGCAAAACCGGGTAGATTCTGGAGAACTTTTTATTCCTAAATCTACACCAATATATTTTTCACCCAGAGTGAAAATTGCGTAGTCCGCCGAGGTGGGAACGGGATGAAATTATATAGCCTTTACCTTACAGCCTATATACACCTAACCTCTACCACCTGGTAGGTTACTGACTAACCCTATACACCTAACCTCTACCAGACTGGTAGTCCTGGATATCCACCTGGTAAGTTACTGACTAACCCCCTATACACCTAACTTCTACCAGACTGGTAGTCCTGGATATCCACCAGGTAAGTTACTGACCATGGAACATATTCTGTCCTCAATAAGCTGTTCAATTCACCCCAGTCATCCCCCAAAGTATGTCGCTGTCTGTCTGAAGCTCTGACTGTGAGTTACACTCTGACTCACTACTTTAGTTATACTCTTGGTATGATGACCAGCTCTGGCCACCCGTAGGATAGGGATGGGCATTGATTTTCGAATATTCAACTAGTCGTTAACGTATCTATTTTTAATCTAACGGTTTATGCTAAAATTGTTTTGTCTCAAATTTGTTCTTTTGTTTTACCAGCAAGTACACTGTGTAGTGTATTGAGAGGGGAACCTAATAACTGTTACACAGCTGAACGGCATGCTGGGTAGTGGGTACAGCTCGCTAGCTAGCCAGGTAGCATAACTGTTGTTACATTGTAGCAACGTTTTGTATGTTTGCCATGTTGTTTCACTAAATTCACACATTTCAAGCATCACTGATGTAACGTTCAGAATCAATGAATGCTTTTGTTCTCGGAAATACGCTAGCCTGGTCCGCTAGCGTTGGCTGTAACAATGACAGAAGCCAGCTAGATCGCTTGTTGGATTAGCCCACGTGACACTAGACAATGAAAAGCAAAACATGAAATATCTTTGGAACCGTTTGCGATAAAGACTCACTTTAAATTGTATCTGAATTGGAAGATTCACAGGCTGGCTGGCAGTGCACAGAAGTAGGCATAGCATCTTGAAATATCTACATTGGTAGTTTTTTTCTTCCGAATGCATCTGCATCTAATTATTTCTCTCGCACAGAGAGAGGAGCTTTCCCCTAGTTTTATAATAAAATGGCAACTTGTTGAGGATGATGTTTTGAAGTGGTCATACCGTGCGGCAAAGGGAACCGCTCCCGCCTACCTCCGGTCAATGGTCTCTAACTACACACCCTCAAGACCCCTACGCTCTGCATCTTCTGGCCGCCTCAGACCTACTCCTATCCAAGCTCCGGGAGGGTCATCAAAGAGAAGTCGCCTATTCTCAGTCCTTGCCCCACAATGGTGGAATGAACTACCCACCCCAGTTAGGACAGCCGAATCACGTCCAATCTTTCGCCGTCGACTAAAGACGCACTTCTTCAACCATTATCTGAATTAAAAAAAAAAAAAAAAAACTATAAAAAAAAATCTAACCCTAACTAACCGTACTGTCATGCACTTGTCCTAATAAACTAACCTACACTGTAGCACTCAACACTTTGATGAACATTGTTGCTCAGCTGATAGAGTTGTGCCCTTCCTGATGGCTTGTCGTACAGAACTTGTAAGTCGCTTTGGATAAAAGCGTCAGCTAAATTACTAAATGTAAATGTAAATGTAAATGGTCTGACAACTATACAATTTATTGTGCAGCTTGAATGAAAATCACCTGTTTATGATTATGTGTGTGTGTAACTATACTATTTGGCTAAGATTCAGAGAGGGACAAATTGCAGGGAGATATTGGTCCAAATATGGCAACACCAAAATGTACATATTTTCATATTGTCTGCTAAAAGTGCTGTCTCCTACTAATTCCCATGTGAACTATAGGGTTATTAAACAAAACACATGGTTTTTTCACTGGCCTTTTTTGTATGTCAAATGTTGTGAGGGGCGCTAGTGGGCAACGCATGGAGTTAGTCACCTTTGGTCAGAGCTCCTCCACACATTCAAGGGTGCACGGATCGCAATATATCCAGATTTCACTGCTGAAGTCACAAGCCAATTCCCCAATTCCATCCTCTCCTGCTTTAAATAATATGAAACTCAAGTATGAATACAACACTCTCCTTTCTAGTCAAATAAGTCTAATGTTATTGATAACCAAAGCACAAACAATTTGAGCTGGCAGATAAACCAAGCTCACGTCAGTTGAGAGGTACCCAGGCTAATTCATAAGATAAAATGTTTGTTGAATGCCAAGTAAACCTCTCTCTGATCAGGAAAAAGTAGTTTTACGTGCCAAAGGAGTTATGCAGCAATGCAACGAACCAAAATATTCAAGTAGATAGACATAATAGTGGTTAAATGAGAAGACATGTAGCATTATGGATGGTCTGAGATGACACTGGTTACTGGTACATTTGGGACACTTTGAAATACTGTAGAAGTTGTACTGAGCTCTTCATTCGAGGAATCCCTAAAATGACAGTGAATTGAGGGAGTTCAATGATGAAAATGAACCAAAATCCACCAAAGCACATGCAAGAGACTAGTATTCAACTCTAGGAAAGGTCTGGGAAAGGTTTAGTTGAAGCCATTGGTGTCAGCGGCTGCTGGATCCCAAAGGGTTCACATACTTATGCACACAAGAATATTTCATGATTAATCATTGTATTTAGTAAATAATCCAAATATATATTCAAACTATTTGTGTTTTCCTTCAATCATGACATGTTTTATCAGAAAATGTATCTTATCTTAATATAATAAATATTAATGTGTGAAATATTTTAAAAACAGACTATTCCAAAGGGGTTCACATACTTTTGAGGAACACTGTACGCTGTCCATTTGGCCAAGAACAAATTTGAAAGCCTATTGGAGAGTGTCTTCGCCAAAAATCTAGCCAGGCAGTTCAATGAGGAAATGAAGGAAGCAAAATAGCAGGCTGAGTAGCATTTTCTATAAGGAAAACACTTATGTACTGTCTAGGTCATGTACAACTTACCTTTTTTTTTTTTTTTTTTAACTTTGACCAGTCAGCTGGTTCTTTTTAGCGTTTATCGCTTTTTCGTCGCATTCATACTTGGTCAAGTTCGACCGACAGAAGCAGGCTGAAAGGGTTCAGATGGGTGGAAAGACACTCTGGGAAAGGCACGGCTGCCGTCCGGGATTCGAACGCGCTCAGCCCCAGATCCGCACGAGCGCGGTTGTCCACGGCGCTGAAATAGCACTCGCGGTACGTGGTGAGCTACTGGAGCTCCCCTACAACTTACTTTTCTGAGTTGCAAGGTTTGTGTCTGCACTCTGCAGCTTATTCTCTGGAAAGAACTGTGCAGGCAGAGGGCTGGTTGGAGTGACGATATTAACTGTGTTAATGCACCCTCTTCTCTCTTGCTCTCTCTCTGTTTATCTCTCGCTTTCTCCAGGATATACTGCAGCTGGTACTCAATACAAAGTGCCCCCCACCCAGACGAATGGAGCTCCCCCTCCCTACACCCCTACCCCCACCCCGTACCCCACCGCCATGTACCCCATCCGCAGCGCATACCCCCAGCAGAACCTCTACACACACCAGGTACACCTGCTTCACCCTGCTTCACTCTGTTTAAAGTGTATTTATACCACAGTCCTTCATCATGCTTCACTCTGTTTAAAGTGTATTTATACTACAGTCCTTTATCCTGCTTCACTCTGTTTAAAGTGTATTTATACCACAGTCCTTCATCCTGCTTCACTCTGTTTAAAGTGTATTTATACCACAGTCCTTCATCATGCTTCACTCTGTTTAAAGTGTATTTATACTACAGTCCTTCATCATGCTTCACTCTGTTTAAAGTGTATTTATACTACAGTCCTTCATCCTGCTTCACTCTGTTTAAAGTGTATTTATACTACAGTCCTTCATCATGCTTCACTCTGTTTAAAGTGTATTTATACTACAGTCCTTCATCCTGCTTCACTCTGTATATACTAACCTCCCTGTTTGTCCTGTAGGGGGCGTACTACACCCAGCCTGTGTCTACTAATGGGATTACTCTGTTAGTCCTGTAGGGGGTGTACTACACCCAGCCTGTGTCTACTAATGGGATTACTCTGTTTGTCCTGTAGGGGGCGTACTACACCCAGCCTGTGTATGCAGCTCAGCCTCATGTTATTCATCACACCACGGTGGTTCAGCCGAACAGCATCCCCTCCGCCGCCCTCTACCCCACCCCCCGCAACAACGGCATGGCCGCCATGGGGATGGTTGCCGGGACAACTATGGCTATGAGCGCAGGTAAAGAGGGTCTTTCACTCCACTGCTGTCTTAACCCTCTAAAGCCAACATCTTTTAAATATCTTTTGTATATTGTGTTCTGTTTGTATTGTATCTGAATCGGGAGATTGTCTTCTTTCCGGCCACATTGACAGTATTTCTCTACAGTATCCTCACAGTCACCCACAGCTTGTCTGGCGGAGCGTGAATTAGAATTGACTAAAATCTTGATACATCTAGATTGGTATTTTTCTGCATGCAGACTAGTAAATCCATTGCTTCTATTGATCTCTCACTTTTCTTTTTAAATGTAAATATTGTATGCTCACACAAAGGTAATGTATGATGATGATGACTTTACACTGCACCAGAAATAAAGGGTAGGTTTCCCTGAATCATAAAAGGTTTAACACTTGATACTGACTCAAAGAATAAGCTCAGAATTGGCAAATATATAACACTATGTCCAGGCGAACCTTTATCTATGTAGGCTTTACATAGATTTGACCGATGATACCTACCTTGCCTACCCACCTAAGGAGGGGAGGGTTATTTTATACATGTATTCACTCTGTTTAAAGTGTATTTATACCACAGTCCTTCGAACTACAAGGGTGAATAACACTGTTTTGTTTTGTTTTTTTCTTTTAGAATACTGTTTTGGAATCTACATTTTTGTATTTTTTTGTAAAGCTAATTTTGAAAACTACAAGGGTGAATAATACTGTTTTGCTTGCTTTTTTTCTCTTTAGAATACTGTTTTGGAGTCTAAATTTTTTTATTTTTTTGGTAAGAATATAGGACAGGCACATATAAGCACTATGCTTCAGTCTGTACCTTTTCAGTCACTGTAAAAATCAAATATTGATAAATGATGGTGTATATTGTATTGTGTGTGATGATGACTGAAAAAATAAACTACTACTACTGCTATTCCATTACAATTACAAATTACCTGTTGAAAAATATATTCAGTAACTTACTTTATGTATCGCAGTATTATAGGTATAATGAGTAGAATTAGCCAAAAAAATAACTATGTACAGACTCATACAAACGTAATCCCTCTAAATCATCTCTTAAAACAATATATAGACTCATACAAACATAATTTCTCTCTCAATCATCACTTAAAACAATAGAATAGAGTAGAAGTACTTTATTGATCCAGAGGGAAATTCAGCACCACAGATGGCTCACAATGAACATTCAGTTAGTCAAAAATAATAAGAATACAAATAAAAATACAGTCGGATATATACATTCTAAAATATGTATATACATTTTAAGATATACAGTCAGGAAATATACAGTCAAATATACAGTAAAATGTAAATGTCCAGGAAGGTATACCTATAGTAAAATGTACAGGAAGATATACTGGGATTTACTCAGTGAGGCACAGTGAGTGTACAGTCTGATTGCTGTTGGTACGAAGGAATTCCTGTGACGTTCAGTGTTGCATCTTGGGAGTCGAGTCTAACACTGAACCTTCTATCAGCCAAGTCTGTGTATAGTGGGTGGGAGGGGTTGTCCATGATGGCGTGGAGCTTAGCAAGGCTCCTCCTCTCCGACACCACCGCCAGAGAGTCCAGCTCCACCCCCACCATGTTACTGGCTTTCCTGACCAGCTTATCCAGCCTATTCGTATACCCTGCTCTCAGTCCACTGCCCCAGCAGGTCACTACATACAAGAAGGCACCTGCCACCACCCACTCGTAGAACATCCTTGTACAGACGTTGAAGGATCTCGGCGCTCTGAGGAAGTAGAGTTTGCTCTGGCCCTTCTTGTAGAGTGTTTTGACTCGTTCAGTTTATTGTCTATGTGCACTCGGAGGTATTTATAATCCTCAACCATGTCCACGTCGACCCCCCTGGTGGAAACGGGGGTCACCGGTGTGCTCCTCCTCCCCAGATCCACAGCCAGTTCCTTGGTCTTTGTCACATTGAGCTGGAGGTGGTTCTTTTCACATGTGATGAAGTCCACCACTAGTGCCCGTTATTCCTCCTCATCACCATCCTGTATGTATAGACTCATACAAACATGATCCCTGTCAATCATCTCTTAAAACAATGTTAGCGCCACAAAACACATCAGAATGTCATCCTCTCACTCATGAATCATGTCTTAAAGTGACATGCACAAATTCTATTCACTTCATACACCTCCATTGCATTGCACACCCACTATGTGAGGACCATATAGAATCAATCATAGTTTTAAAGGTTTATTCCACCCAAATAATTGTTTATGTTTTCACATGGAAGGAGGCAAATTTCAGGAACTCTTGTGTGGAGCAGAAACAAAAATACTTGTTTTAAACTGTCTGCTTGGTGACTATTTCTCAATTGTACCCTGATGAAGGCCTAAAAGGTAGAAAACAATTCATTATTCATGTCAAAATAATGTTTTTTTTTAAATAATTTTTGTTCCTGCTCCACGCTAGAGTGCCTGAAGTTTGTCTCCTTCCATGTGATGATCTTGAACCCTTTTTCTTCAGGACCACCTGAGTTTTCCTTCAGTCTATGATAAAGATCAGTCCTCTGTTGTGTAAACCTCGTACTCTTTGGTTCACATATAATAACGAGACGGAGAGTGTGTGTTCAAGTTGACTGTTTACTAGCTTCCCCACCAGGAAGTACTGTGCCACCTATATACCTGTCCGTGTAGCAACACGAGCCAATACCTTACATGACATCTTCCCCTTTTAGTAAGAAACATCTCCCCGTCCCTTAACACTTTGGTTGCCTAAGGTTAAATTCATGATATACCATAGATTGCCAGCGCTATTTGTCTATGGAGAAAGTCCCCTTCTTTGCAGGGCTATAACTTTTTAAATTCTATTGCTACATTGCCATTATTAGGGCCCATTCAAAGTCCTATATGTATTGTTCATTGTGTAGCAACGTTAAACTTTTTCATTCACATATTCATAGTAAAGTATGGTCTAATGTATAAGTATGTTTTCATCTCTTTCTGCAGCTTTCTCCAGAACGTGATATATAGCCCCAAATGCATTATATTGATGATGAAATACAGTTTGATGGCAATCAGCGCGATATAAAAAATTCCAACTAGACGTACTTCTAGAAGTTACTACACATCATCTGATGTTGACCGGATGGGCGAGGGGGCGTTTATAATTCCGTGGGCAGCGTTATACCAATCATCTAATGTGGGTCAAATGTTGATAATAGCAGTTAGTATCGAAGAGGGTAACGTTACACGCTGAAACTCACCCCAGTCTCCGCGCGCCGTTGGGCGATCATCGTCGAGTTGAAATCTTATCATTATGGGATATATTTTTACCCGGTCCATCTCCAGCTTGTATAATGGTATATACGTCCAAATCATGTTGTTTATCGAGTTATTGGCAATCGATCACTGTGTAGTGTGACGAGCCAGAGTCCCATGACCCATAGCGAGCGCCCGGAAGTACTACGGTCGTCATGACAACCTCTATTCAACATCCTGTTTGGCGATTGCGCCGATCGGCCACCAGATGGCGCTCCTGAACCGCCAGAGAGCTCAGTGGGTCCTGCTGGTGGATCTCAGGCCAGCGGAGGGACATTATGAATCCGATCGCAGATTTTTGAAATATTGATATAAGGACGCTGTACAGCGTCCCCCGGCAACTTTAGCATGGCCAGCAAAGACGTGAAAAGACGTGTCCCGGCACTCAAAGTGTTAATAACAAATCGTAATAATAATAATAATAATAATAATAAATCTTACACCACAATAGGCATCCAATATTTGCATAACATTTTCAAACAATAAATCTTACTGAACTTATGAACACCTACAAATCACATCATCTTTCCTCTCTCCTCCCATCTTTTTTTTTCTCTTTTTTTTTCAGAAACAATTCACATTCTCCGATCATCACAATACTTCATTTACTGTTTTTTTTTTTTTTCAAACAGTCTTTCACATATCCAATCTAACTGGAGGATGTGACACCCTGCCAGAGAAAGTCACATAGGGCACTATGGTGTTATCAGAATGTCTGTCATTCCTAATGTCACTGCCACATTGAGCTGGCTGGCATGTGTGTGTCGGAGTTACCTTGGTCCACAGTCGGCTCAGGTACCTCAGGTGTTGTTGTCTGTGGAGCCGGTTGTTGACGAGTGCACAGGTGAGCACGATTCCTTCTCAACTGTCCTTCGTCCGTCTGTATGCTGTACGACAGACCCTCCTCCGTCCGCTTTGGAGAGCCACACCTTTTGGTCACACTGCAGCGTAGGTAGGGACGGGCTCCCTGACGTAGATTGTAGCGACATCGTCGCTCTTTTGCCTGCATCTCCCTGAGGTTTGGCCCGCGAGGGAGTAGAGACCTTGAGAGTTGTGGTATATTGGAGCGAATCTGTCTCCCCATGAGGAGCTCTGCAGGGGAATAACCGCTCTCCAGGGGCGTGGCGCGGTATACCAGCAGCGCCTTTGCCTTGTCGCCTCCCCCTTTCCACAGTCTTTTCACCGTAGCCACGGCCCGCTCAGGCTCTCCGTTTGCCTGCGGATACCGTGGACTGCTGGTCACATGGGTGAAACCATACTCACTAGCAAAGTTCCGGAAGGGCAACCCACTGTATTGGGCCCGATTGTCCGAAACCAGGGTCTGTAGGGTCCCGTTACGGCTGAATACGTCCTTCAATGCAGCCACAACCGTCTCAGCTGAAGCTACCGTAAGATGGGCAACCTCCATGTAATGTGAGAAAAAATCCACAACCACCATATAAGTATTTTTCTCCCATACGAACAAGTCTGTAGCGACCCTCTGCCAGGGCCTTTCTCGCACTAGTGTGGGGACTAAGGGCTCTCTGCGTTCTGCCCTGTGTTGTGAACATGTGCCACACAGTTCCGCCCTCAACGTCTCTCGCAGGGGCAAGGGACGTGGACTTGACAGGCCGTATGGGACAGCATCAGGCTCTAGCCCAATTTTGTAGGCCCCGTTTAGCTTCCCTAAGCCTGAGAATACTTTGGGGTATTGAACCTTGACATCACCTCGCTGGGCTGATACTGTGTGCAGCCGCTTTATGAGTCCAAGCGCCTCTATTGCAGGAAGGCCTAGAAGGGGCCTGGTTAGCTCTTCTACAACATAGATTAATTGTGCTGTTGTTCTCTTCCTAATGGTTAGTTCACCACAGAAGCAGCCTCTTGTATTTAACTTGTATTTTCCTGGTCCATACAGTACTTTTTGTGGTGGCTGTAGATGACTATGTTTTTCAACTGAGTGCATGCTACTTGGCACCGCTGTGACTTGGGCACCTGTATCCAGCTTGAATATGCCCTCCTGTCCATTCAGCTCTAACAGTTCCAGCCATTCATCTTCAGGTTCCTCTAGGTTTACTACATTCAGGAACGCAAAGTCCTCCTCTTCATCTTGAGAAGGCACATCTGGAGAAGCCCCTGTGTGTGCCAGTGTGATGTCATGGATCCGTTTCTCTGTTCTGCATGTCTTTGCAAAGTGTCCTATTTTATGACACACCCTACACACAGCATCACGGGCAGGGCATTCTCTCCACATATGTCTTCTGACATTTCCACATCTGCCACATCCAGGAGACTGTGTGTCAGTCCTGTACTGTTGTACCTTCTGCCATTCATATTTTTGTATGGCCTCTACATGTGCAGCTGCCTGCTGTTCCGTGCCTCTCAAGACAGGCTGTTGTTCCTTTATTGCTGCACTCTGCTTCACCTTAGTCATTGCCCTTTCCAGAGTCAAATCTGCATCCATTTGCAGGTTTTCTGATAGCTTGGCATCTCTTATGCCTACTACAATTCTGTCCCTTATCAAGTCTTCTCTTAGGGTTCCGAATTGACAATGTTCAGCCAGTGTGTGTACAGCAGTGATAAAGGATTCAACATTCTCACCTGGTTCTTGGTTCCGTCTGTTGAAACATGCTCTATCAAATATGACGTTCCTCTTACTGACACAATGTGCATTGAAAGCATCCGTGACATCCTTGTATTTGTTTTTCTGTTCCTCTGTGAGCGGCAAAACACTTAATATGTCCTCAGCGTCGTCTCCCGCCGCATACATGAAGGCATTCACTTGAAATTCTTCTGACTGTCTATCCAATCCAGACGCTATTCTATAACGTCCAAATCGCTTCATCCATTTTGTCCAGTCATTAATATTATTGTTGAAATCAAACCTGCCTGGCGGAGCCAGCTGTGGCAGCGACGGCAACTGGGCTGCTTCGTCTCCCATCCTGTCGTCGTCTTTTACTTTCTTCTTGGCCGCTGGCTTCTTTGCTGGTTTTCTTGCTTTAACCTCAGCCTTCTTGTTGATCCTGAAAGAGCCGAAGGCTCCGGTACCCGTGACTTGGACCAAGGTTCCCTTTTTCACCAGACACTTGACGGCAGTCCTCACACGCGTCTTGTTTTTATCCACGTCGTAGCCACCGGCAGCGAGAGCCTTCTTTATGGCAGCGAGTGACACCCCGCTCCTCTTTTTAGAAGCAGATACTGCCTCGACGACCAGGTCACAGACACTGAGACCTGCTTTCTTGAGTCTGGGAGCTGCCTTCTTCTTGGCGGCCGGCGCGGCGGGAGCTGGATCGACTGCTTCCATTATCCTCTCGTTCCCTGCTGCGACACATCTTTTTTTTTTCTCTCGTCTCCGTATATTAAGTTATTCCACTTCTGACACCATGTTGTGTAAACCTCGTACTCTTTGGTTCACATATAATAACGAGACGGAGAGCGTGTGTTCAAGTTGACTGTTTACTAGCTTCCCCACCAGGAAGTACTGTGCCACCTATATACCTGTCCGTGTAGCAACACGAGCCAATACCTTACATGACACTCTGGGTCCAGTGATTTGTGCCTCATGTCTCCATCGTCATTTTCCAGATTGTTTGAGATTGTGTAATTACAGAATGTAATGATGTCATACATTGAAATCTGAAAATGTTTGAAGAAGATATGCTAATTAGAATCTTGTGAAACCTCTCCATTTCTTAGTGCAGCAAGCAGAGATAACAGCTGTCAAATATAAATATATAACATCTTCGCAGGTCAAGTACTGGGTGTGAACAATAGGCCCGCTGAGCCACTTCTTCACATGAATAGCATTAACATAATCGGTCAGTAAGTGCTGTTGCAGTGCTTGTCGCATACAAAGGTCTATAATTAACACAAATATACCTGGACCGGGTCGTTGTGAAGCCTACCCATCCAGTACGTGCTTTAAGGTCCCGGCAGGAAATAAACTATACGTTTTCCAAAGTAAATTGTATTTATTAAATAAAACACACAATCAGGGATAAGGTAGGGGAGAACAAACAGGGATATACAATAAGACAAACAAACACTAAGTAAAGGGGTAAACACCAAACGAACACAAGTAATAGTGTCACAGGAAACGAGCCAAAAGGTTGGCATTGGGAACCACCCCGCAATAATATACCATACAAAAAAGTCCACACAAATAGTGGCAATAAGGCCAACACAATATATAATTCCACACAACAGTGGCAAATAGGCAACCCACACTCCACTCAGGTCAGTGGTCGCATCCCCGGTTTTATCCACCAGCCCCTTGAGGCCAATTTCCCTCAGCTGCCACATCCTCGGGCAATCAGCACTCTCTAGAGGGAGGGGCGGGCGGCATCTGGGAAGCGGGAAACAAAGAAAAGGGGAATTACACGACTCAATATAAATGCAAACAATATCACGTACCTATACTAACCTGATGTTCACATGGTGTCACAAATAAAATAATAATGATAATGACCAACCCACCTACGTCACAGCTTAGGTGAAAATACAATAGACGATCAAGCACCACTTTATATAAACACATCAACAACTTACCCATAAAGAAAGCAGAACGTTGCACGACCACGATGTTTGTATGTTGTTCAGGGAACCTGTCGGATGCTGTTCACTTTCTTGGTCCGCTCGGTCATCTCTGAATCATTCATGCATGTTTTAATGATCGCTAAAATCTTCCACCTTAGAAATATAGCCAGACTCCGTCCCACACTCACCCTGCCAGATGCGGGAAAAACTCGTTCACGCCTTTGTCTCCTCAAGGCTTGACTACTGCAACGCACTGCTCATTGGGATCCCTAGCAAGAGCATCCAGAAGCTCCAGTACATTCAAATCTGTGCTGCTAGGATCCTGATGAGAGTGCGGAAATATGAACACATCACACCCATACTCCATTCCCTACACTGGCTCCCAGTCTCCTTCAGGATAGAATACAAGGTCTCCCTCCTCACCCATCAGTGCATCCACAGCAACGCCCCCTCCTATCTAAAGGAACTCAACGCTCCCCCGACCTCCACCCGCTCCCTCTGCTCTGGACACTCAAACACACTCCAACCCATACACAGGACACACCTTCGCTCCATGGGCGACCGGGCCTTCTGCTCAGCTGCTCCTCGGCTGTGGAATGCCCTCCCTGACCATCTGAGAGCACCACATTCCGTTGAGGTTTTTAAAAGGGGCCTAAAAACATTTCTTTTTAACAAGGCATTTGCCTGAATTATTCTTTTATTTCTTTTTCTTGATTTTTATCTGTATGTTTCTTCCATTTCATTGGTTGTTTTATTCATTTTAATTGTTTTTATTCATTTATTTTTTTATCTTTATCTCCTGTAGCACTTTGAGATTGTCACAAAAATAAAGTGCGTTACAAATTGAATTTATTATTATTATTATTATTATTATTATTATTATTATTATTATTATTATTATTATTATTATTATTATTATTATTAAAAGACACATGTCCCTTTCTCTTGGTGTCAGTGCCACTGTGTCCATCCTGCTTTTGTAGATCAATTCTTCTGACAGTTTTTTGGTACAAGACGACGCCTGCCGTTCGGAATTCTCTTTTAGTCTAAGCTGGCATTTGCAATCAAACTTATTTTTTTTTTTTTCTATTTCTACATCAATGTCATTGTCCACCGCTAGAGCAGCCATATCTTCAACCGATCTCATGGTTGATACCATTGAATGGCGCAACGGTGCAACGGCCCCACTTACAGAGTCATCCTCCTCCACATTGGATTGAAAATCTAGTTTTCCTCCATCGGAGTCTTCATCATCAGAGGAACCCTCCGAGACAGAGTCATCGACAGGATTAACAAAGTCCAATATGTACTCGTTCATTAAATCAATGGCTGTTCCAGAAGCCGAAAGTTTGTTCAGAGCTGTGGCGAGCGTCTGGGTGTCAGCTCAACAATAATCAACATAGGCCATGTGTGTTATTTATGGGCGTTGCTCGAAACTCAGAGGACACGCCGGTGGCCAACAAAAGCACTTGTCTTGATTCACATGCACATTTAACTCCGCCCCCACCCAATGAGAAATATCACACTGAAACAGCCTTTTTTAAACAAAGAAATGTTACTATTAGATATACTATAACTAGTAAATATGTTCTTAAACATTCAAACTGATAATAATTCGATATTTTTTTGGATTTGCATGATTCGACTGCTCCCGACATGTAATCACGAGCGCTGGTCACGGTCACAATTTTAAAGCTTTATTCCACCCAAATAGTTTTAAAGGTTTATTCCGATTTCATTGATATATGTTTGCCCCACCTCCTACACCTAAGCCCCACCCCCTTTCGTATTTCGTGAACCGTTTGTCATAGAGACTCGTATCTCACGATTCATTTGTGCATAGGCGGCAACCACACTGCTGGAATTGTCTAGTTTGTTATTATGGAAATGTTTTTGGATTGAATGGGAGAATTAGTGTGGGAACCCAGTTTACTGCTAGATATCTGACGTGATGGTTTACGTTACTGGCTTCCTGTAGGAACCCTGCTGACCACGCCGCAGCACCCTGGAGCACATCCCGTTACCATGCCAACCTACAGGCCCCAGGGGACACCTGGGTACAGCTATGTCCCTCCCCATTGGTAAAGGCCACCCAATCATGTGAGTCATTATCTCTCTCTGTCTGTCTCTCTCTCTCTCCCTCCCTTTCTACCTCTCTGTCATTCGGTATCTTATCTCTTCCTTAGTCCTTCCCATTTAGCCACATCATTACTTCATCTGTCATGGATGTAGAACATCTCGATGGATGTAGAAATCAAAGATGGCTGACTGACTAGTTTCCAAGTTTTGGAGTGTTCCTGGTTCCCCTATCAGACCTCTAGAGAGACTGATCATTCAGTATAGTGAGTGACTAGTGTTGATCATTCAGACTAAATGACTGAACATTCAGACTAAATGACTGAACATTCAGACTAAATGACTGAACATTCAGATTAAATGACTGAACATTCAGACTAAATGACTGAACATTCAGATTAAATGACTGAACATTCAGACTAAATTACTGAACATTCAGACTAAATTACTGAACATTCAGACTAAATGACTGAACATTCAGATTAAATTACTGAACATTCAGACTAAATGACTGAACATTCAGACTAAATGACTGAACATTCAGACTAAATGACTGAACATTCAGATTAAATGACTGAACATTCAGACTAAATTACTGAACATTCAGACTAAATGACTGAACATTCAGATTAAATGACTGAACATTCAGACTAAATGACTGAACATTCAGATTAAATGACTGAACATTCAGACTAAATGACTGAACATTCAGACTAAATGACTGAACATTCAGACTAAATGACTGAACATTCAGACTAAATTACTGAACATTCAGACTAAATGACTGAACATTCAGATTAAATGACTGAACATTCAGACTAAATTACTGATCATTCAGACTAAATTACTGAACATTCAGATAAAATGACTGAACATTCAGACTAAATTACTGAACATTCAGATTAAATGACTGAACATTCAGACTAAATGACTGAACATTCAGACTAAATGACTGAACATTCAGATTAAATGACTGACCATTCAGACTAAATGATTGCCCATTCAGATTAAATTACTGAACATTCAGACTAAGTGACCAGTGTTTATCCAGTGTATTGGCCACCAGACAGCTGTTATCCGACTGTACAGATGGTGTTTTTTGTGAGCCTGTGATTCTCATCCTGTGGTTTCCCCCTTTATTCCCAGCCGTCCGTGCCATCTCTGTCGCATGTCAAATTCACTGCCTCAAAAAACATGCCTGTTTATTAGGGTTGGGTACCGTTCACATTTTAACCGATACCAGTACCCGATGGTACCTTTTTTCGGTACTTTACTCTCTGTAACAACTTTTTTATTTCAGTTGTAAAACTAAACTAAAGTCTAAACTTCTCAATTTCAACATTGTTATCACACCACACAACACACACCACACAAGCTCCTCCCTACCTCCCTCTCCCAAACCGTTCCTACAACAATTTTTTTTATGTTGCATGATCTGTATATATGTATACATTTATTATGTATTATTATTTTTTAAGTTTAAATTAGTGCTGTCAGGCGATTAAAAAAATGGATCTATTTAATTAGGATTTGTAATTAATTAATCTAATTAATCGCATAACCATTTTATGCCTGATATTCTATATTCTATAATCATATTTAAAATTGCATGTGTCTGGATGGCAGAATTCAGTACTTTATCTACAAAACCTTCTGTTTAATCATCTTCCATTTATTAATTTGCTTAGATTTTTCAGGTCTGGTCAATTTTAGCATGGTGTTATTCACAGTCAAAGATACATTTTTTTTATTGATATTCTCATTTGGTTCATTACAATTTACTCAAGCCCTAGTAACAGACACAGTATTTATGACACTGGGAATACATTCCCTGAGATCCATAGATGTCCCTAGAATACCAAGAACATGCAAATGGACCATATTAAAAAAAAAAGTCTGAAATGTGTATTCTACGTTCTTATGGAATGAATGAGATATTTAATAAAAATTATATATATTTTTTAAAGGGGACATGCATTGCTTTTCCTTGCACTATTTGGGCAACTTTACACAATTCCTGTGAGTCTATGGAACACGTCTGTACGTTTTTTTTTCAAAAAGAAAATCATTTTTATATTTCTAATTAAGTACTCAAAAGCATAATTTCTCAGCCTCAGGATTTCAGGCTATTTTTGGATGAGTATCATTAGGATTTTATCGATACTACTACTCTTATCGATACTGCTTAACGGTTCGGTACTGTAACTGAGGGGTACAATTCCCTGACTGTATTGATAAGTATGGTATCATTAAACCACTACCTGCTTTATGTACTTTAAATACTGGCCACACAGTACATGATATAGATATGATGAACACTTTCCCACCTGATGAAACGAAGTCCACACAAATGTATAAATCGAATATTTTATATAGCAAAGGGTATATACAACGTTCACTTAATGACATTTATGATTTGAATGCACTTGTAAGGCAAATGAGTATTCGTAGGCAAATCAACATTGAATGTCCAATCTCTGGTTACGCAGGGAGCAAGTATACAACCTGGTTCTTTAGGGAACTATAGCGATGGTACTTAAATGATTATAGCTGGATACACTAAAGGGGGGTCCCGCTGGTTGTAAGTCAGTAGGGGGGGGGGGGTTAGGAGAGCCGCTGGCGATATCCCATCTGGCCGACGATTTCTTGGGAGAATTCAGAGTGCTGAACACGGTGCCCACAGAACCTCGGTCCGCAGATGAATACAGCTGGGCCCTCTTGTAGACGGTCGCTGCCGGTCCACAACGAAGAGACGTGAGGCGACCTCACTCGGGGTAGAGCGCCGTCTCACCTGGACTCCTCTCGGGGGGGGTAGTTCCAACACTCAGCAGTGTTGGCCGTTATCCATGGCATAATCAAAGCACCCAAAGCACGTAGATAATCCAAGCCGTGTAGGGCTCGCCGTCGTCCGGGTAAAGTAATCCAATGTACAGGTCCACTCGTCCTGGCCCAGAGCTCCTCGCATGCAAGCACCACACGTGGTCTGCCCAGCCTGGTTAAGACTCTAGATAACGCCAGGAACGATGGGGGTACTGCTCACTCTATAACTCTAACCGAACGATGCACCATACATAATAGACTATTATTAACTTAATAGAAATACGTCCCACTCGACGGTATAGTGCCAAACTATGACAATTCAACTATTAATCCACACGATGTCTCAATGCCTATTCTGAGGCCAAGTAGGCCATACTGCACCACACGTGCGTCGTGGGTGAGGCTTCACGTCTGTTACTAGGTTGGAGGGTAAAGGACTAATGGACTAAAAGAAAGTTCTACTTTACTTGCGCCATATATATATGCGCTGTGAACAAATAGTACCATTCGTATTTCGCCAGACGTATTCCTACGCGGAACCGGGCTTGTAACGACATGTTCGTCGGCACGATTGAATTTGAACCAAGGGGCTTGGCTGCTGGCGCCAGGTTCTTGTCCAATGGTAGAATGAAACTATTATGGGCTGTTAGTAGACTAAAGGGATATTCAGTGTATATGTACAAGGAATATACAGGGGATATCAAACGATATACAAATACTATTAAATATATATCCATAAATAAATATATATATTCGGTTTAATCTGATCCTTCACAACAGCCGCCCCCTAATTAGTCCCACCTAATTAGCTAAGCAGAGACAGATTAACCGCACTGTCTACCACTCAAGGTCCGCTGTAAGGGTCAGTCAACTCACAAAGTCATGGGGTCATGGTCGTCATCGATAGTGTCTGGGAGTCTGGGCAGTTCTATTAGCCTCGCCACGGGTCGTGTGTAAGTTCGCCCTTGGACGAGCACTTCAGCTGCTCGGACCTTGCCATCGGCACCGGTGATCACTTTGCTTACGCGGCCAGCCGGCCACATAGCTCTGGGTAGTGACTGGTCGATAATCATGACGACTGTTCCTTCTGTCAAATTGTCTCTCTCTTTACCCACTTCTGGCGGGTCTGTAGAGACGGTAGGTAGTGGAGTAGAAAGCTGTTCCAAAACTTGTCAGCTAGTACTTGACTGTACCTCCACATTCTTCGGCCGTTCGCTTCTTCAGGCCTGTACATTGTCTGGGGTAGCGCGGGGTCCAGCCGCCCCATCAAGAGTGTGTTGGGGGTGACTGGGTCGACATCTGCTACATCACTGGAGACGTAGCCGAGGGGCTTGGAGTTCAATACTCCCTCGATCTCCGTGAGGACTGTCATTAGGACTTCTTCCGCCACAGTCTGGGCCCCAAGCACGGCGTACAGGGCTGTCTTTATAGAACGTACTTCTCGTTCCCAGGTTCCACCGAAGTGGGGTGCGTTCGGGGGATTAAACTGGAAGTCAATCTGGGATGGAGCGAGGTGGGTCTTAAGTTCTGGGCCCATAGCTTGGAAGCTCTCTCTCAGCTCTCTTTCTCCGCCTTTGAAGTTTGTCCCGTGATCAGACAACAATGTAGACGGTTTTCCTTTCCGTGATGTGAATCTTCGGAAGGCCATAAGGAATGAGTCTGTGCTCATGGTCGGAAGGAGTTCGATATGTATCGCTCTGGTGGTCATGCATTTGAATACAATACCCCACCGCTTCTCGGTTCCTCTTCCTTTCTTTATGTACAACGGGCCAAAACAGTCCATGCCTGTGGAGTGGAATGGCTTGTCGCCGAGTCGGAGGCGACAGGGAGGTAGGTCAGCCACTGCGCGCGCCACTTTCGGCAGTCTAGACAGGTTCGCTGGAAGCGTCGCACCGCTTCTCTTCCTTGAAGTATCCAATAGCGACGTCTGATCTCCGCGAAGACTCTCTCTGCTCCTGCGTGGTGTACATCCTCGTCGTATTTCTTTATGATCAGCTCTGTGACCTTGTGTCGGCTGTTCAAGACTATCGGGTACTTAACGTCATCCGGTAGATCGGGGGCTCTCCGCAGACGACCACCCACTCTGATGAGATTATGGGCGTCGCTCTCGGGTGCCAGGTGGAGCAGTCTGCTGTCTGATGGGACGGGCTTTCCTCCCTGTAGACAGTCTAGCTCATCGGGGAACGAGTCTCTCTGGGCTCGTTGTAGTAGAAGAAGTTCTGCTTCTTCGTAGTCAGCTGCTGAAATGTCGGCAGTGGACTGAATCTCTGGGTGGTGCCACAGGAATGTCTTTTGCTGCGCACTCTGTAGGGTAATGCAATCATCTATGTTGGGGTCTGTGGAGGCGACTGTGCTCAGTCCACAGAACATAGGTTTCTTGTTCTCAGCCTCCTCTTTACTCGCTTCCCGTGGGGTGGGCGTAGGCCACTCTTCTTCCGGGAGCTTGAGGAATTCTGGTCCGTCACTGTAGATGTTGCGACGGGTGAGGTCATCTAGGGACATTCCCCGGGTGATGACGTCAGCTGGGTTGTGTTTGGTGTCCACATACCGCCAGCTCGCTGCTTCTGCTAACTCTTGAATCTCGGTGACTCTGACTCCCACGAAGACCTTGTATCTGCATGAATCAGACTTGATCCATGTGAGTACTGTCGTGGAATCTGACCACAAGATTGTTCTGTGCACCGGAATGGTGAGTTCACGTTGGATTAACGTGGCTAGATGCGCTCCTGCTAGGGCTGCGCAGAGCTCTAGACGCGGGATAGATTGTTGCTTTCGTGGGGCTATTCTTGAGCGAGCCAGGATGAAAGCAGTGTGTATCTCTCCTCCCTTCTCTTGGGCACGCAAGTAGGCCACCGATCCATAGGCTACTTCGGAGGCGTCACTGAAGACGTGTAGATCCATCTTGCATGTCTCTGGCCTCACTGTGGGTGGGAAGTAGCTGCGGCGTATATTGACGCCTGGGAGTGAGCGGAGCTCCGTCTCCCACTCTCTCCATGTGGAGGCAAGGTGTGCGGGTATTGGGTCGTCCCAGCCCTGGTCCTTGTCCCATAGTGCTCGTACAATCATCTTTGCCCTGGTGGTGTAAGGTAGAATACATCCCAACGGGTCATATTGTCTGGCGAGTGTTCTGTACACACTCCGTCTGGTGGTCGGTATCGCCGTCGACCTTCCCTGCTCCGTGGTCAGGGGTTTGTGTCTATAGTGGAGCGAGTCTGTTTTGAAGCGCCAGACTAATCCTAGTGTCATTTCTTGGGCTTCTCCTGGGATTGTCGCCATCCAGGTCTCGCTGCTGGCAGCCTTGTCCGCGGGGGAGAGGCTGCGCAATACGTGCGGGTCACTGCTGGCCCACTGCCTGAGATCAAAGCCGCCTTTGATCAGGGAGGCGCGTAGCTTGATTAGGAGAGCCTCGGCTTCTTCTTGAGTCGAAACGCTTTGTAAACAGTTGTCCACGTAGAAACTGTTCTTCACACTGTGTCGGACCTCTTCATCTGCTGCTGGGTCCTCTGCGACGTGTTTCTGTAGTGCAAATGTAGCACAGCACGGGCTGCATGTGGTTCCGAAGGGGAGGACTTCCCACTGGTAGATGGCTGGGTGCTCATCTCCGATCCTCTCTCTCCATAGGAACCGCAGCAGGGGCTTGTCCTCCTCCACTAGTCTCACCTGCAGGAACATCCCTTTGATATCCCCGCTGATAGCCACCTTGTCCTGGCGGAAGCGCAGTAGCACGCCTAGTAGAGAGGGGCCGAGTGTGGGGCCGGGCAAGAGCTCTTTATTCAGATTTTGGGATCCGATCTGGTAGCTGCAGTTAAACACAATGCGATCCTTGCCGTTGTGGTGGACCTTGTGGTGCGGCACGTACCATGATTCGGTCGTCTGATCGGCCTCTTTAATGTCAATCTTTGTCACGTGTCCCGCTGTGATTAGCTTCTCAATCTCAGCGCGGTACACACTCTCTTGAGCGGGGTCTTTGGCTAGGTGCCGCTCTGTGTTCAATAGATACCGCTCCGTGGCGTCTTTCTTTGCGTGAAAGGTGGGCATTCCCTCTCGCCTCAGGAGTGGAGTTGCGTATCTCATCACTCCGCCGACTGTGACTCTCTTTGTCCCTTGCTCGAGGAGGTTGATGGCGTAAATGTCTTCTTTAGAACGAATGTCTTTCTTTTCGTTCTTAAAGGGCATTGTCTCTAGTGTCCATAGCCTCTCGACATGCTGCAGGAGAGTGGTGTCTTCTTCTGTCGCTCTGGAGTGGAGGCAGCTAGTGGCTGCTGTTCGGTTGAGAGATTTAGCGAGGGGGCCTTGTAGTGTCCACCCTAGGCGGGTCTCAACTGCTGCAGGACAGCCTCGGGGTCCTGTATGGACCCGGTCAATCGGAACGATGAGGTCTGCATGGTCGGAGCCTATCAGCAGGGTCGGGGTGGCGCCGTCTATGAGCGGGATAGGTAGTTGACGCAGGTGCACATATTTATCCATCAGCTTGGCGATGGGGTAGGTGTACTGCGATAGTCCTATTTCTTGGCTGGTGAAAGCATTTGTAATCCTATACCGTCGCTCTGGCTGCCCGCTTGCTGCGATAGTGAAGGAGACATTCTCGCCCTTTATCGTCTTTAAATCTCTTCTTATTGTCCGAATCGTCATTTGGTTCTCGCTCCCCCGCAGTCCCAGCTGGGCCGCAGCGGACGCGAGCAGAAGGGTCTTCTCTGACCCGTCATCAAGGACGGCGTAAGTGTCCATGACTTTATCTTGGTAGCTCAATGTCACACGGACTACCTTTAAGAGCACTTGGGCGCCGCTGCTGCTGGCGGGGTCAATGTACATGACACTTGCCTTGGTGCTGCTCGATGGTGCAGGTGCAGGCCTTCTTCTGTTACTGTCGTGTAGTACATCTAGATGGGCTCCGTCACACCGACTGCACCTCTTCTTTAGGCGGCATTCGGCTGCCATGTGACTGCGCGCACATCGGTAACAGCGCCTGTTGGACTTTATCCATTGACTCACTTCTTCTGCATTCATCTTTGTGAACAGGTCACATTGTGACAGCCAGTGTTCCTTCTCGCAGTAGGGGCACACCATCTTCCACTTCTCTTTTCTCGAGGGGGTACTGTGGTTCTTACTGCTCGGTACTGATTCTGATTGGTGCATGACAGTCACCGATCTTCTTCCATCGTTTATTCTCCTGGGTCCCTCTCTGGAGCTTGGTGTGCTCCGCACGAACGTATCCAGTCGTAAGCTGCTGACTTCTCTCGCCAGGAAGTCGGCTAGATCGAGGAGGGATGGTTCGGGACCGTTAGGATCACGGTGGTCTCTCTGCCGCCTGAAGCGCTCTTGTCTGGCGGGTGGCAGCTTCTCTAAAATCCTCTCGACGTTAGAGTTGGCGTATAGCTCGTGCATGCCCTTTTCCCGTTGCGCTCCCAGCATCCCTACCAGGGACTGCACTTTTATAGACAGGTCGTCTAATGAGCGATTGTCTGTTGCTGGGGGTAGGCGATCAATATGCCTTATCTCTTGGATTACGTAATCCCATATACGTCCATATCTCTGGTCCAGCGCTGCTAGAGCCGCGGTGTATGGGGTCGTAGAGGTGGCATAGGCTAGCGCTATATTGTGCGCTCGCGGTACTTTCAGGTGCTTCAGTAATATTGCATACTTGTGGCGTTCATCGGCGACATCCACCATCATTGTCTCTAAGCACATCCGGAGCTCCGTGTACTGTGCTCGATTCTCATAGGTGAAGTCTGGAAACGTCGGCGTGGCAATGTATGACGCCGTGGGTGGCTGATACATCGGCGAGCGTTGGGGGAGAGACCTCCTAGGCGAGTCTCCTCTTGCGCCTCTCTGTGGGCTGGTACCGGCAGGGTACCATGGCCCGCTGGTCCAGGTGCTATTCCTCGGGGCTGGTCGTGCGTCGTGCTCACCCGTGAATAGAGTCGGGGGTCTGTAGCGCAGCGCCGCGGGGGTATAGCCTGGGCTGTACTGGACCTCCTGGTCCGGTGGAGTACTGTGCTGTCGTCGGGCTTGGTTCTCCTCCTCTCCCTCTTCCTCTTCTATCAGGTCCTCTAGATCCTGTAGTCGTTTATTTAGCTTCTCCGCAGTGTATGCTGCTCCTTCCTTGTAGCTGGGTCTCGCTTGGACCGGTCTGGGAAGGGGGTCTGCGGGGGGTATAGGCTTGGTCTGTTGGTCAAGTTCAGGGTCGCTTGCTCGGTTAGGAGACGCTGCCCTTGACTGTTGTCTCGACGAGTTCCTTGAACCCCTGGCGGAGGGAGAGGGTGTTGCCTTGAGGATCAGCTGCTCCATTAGCTGCGCTTGTAACTTGTCGCGCTCGGCTTGTAGTCTGTCGCGCTCGGTTTCGCGCAGGATGAGAGCGAGGTCGCGCTGGTTGAGAGCGAGGTCGCGCTCTGCCTCTCTTTGGGCACCGTCAGCGGCGCGCTGGGTGTCTGCTCGGTCTCTTGCCATATTCTCTTCCGTCTGAAGGCGTCTCATCTCCAGGCGTATGCGCTCTTCTTCGCTCCGTTGCTGTGTCTGGAGTCGATCGCGTTCACCCTGAAGTCGATCGCGTTCACCCTGAAGTCGATCGCGTTCGGTAGAGGCTGTCAGGCTGACGAGGAACGCCTGTGATAGCATCCTCTCCGCTTCGCTGGGGGAAGACGGTTGTAGAGGTGAGCCGCTCCTGGCTGTACTCGTTGGGGAGTCCTGGAGCTCTATTTCCTCGGCGCTCTCCTCCTCTTCTTCCGTGCAGAGTTCTCTCTCTGTAGGGTTGTCTTCCTCCCAGGGCTGGTCGGGGACTACTTCTTCGGTATTGGCGGGGGGTAAAGGCATGTCAGCTCCCTCCTGGTCCCCACCGTGAGCTTGGTCAGTTACATTAGAACCCACTAGGGCCTCTGTGGTCGGGGTAACCTGGTCGTTAAGGGCAGACATAATTTTACTTTCTACTTTTACGGCGTTTACCGTTTGTCGAAGGCTAGGTAGTTGACTGACAGCGTAATCCTCTAAGTACTGAGGTGTCTGTCGTCTGCGCCGCGGGCGTTCTACGTTAGGAGGACCGTTTCGTGGAGTGTTCATCATAGGCCATTTCAATATTAATAACACTATATTAATATTACACTAGTTACCATCCGGCTCGAAGGACCAATTGTAACTGAGGGGTACAATTCCCTGACTGTATTGATAAGTATGGTATCATTAAACCACTACCTGCTTTATGTACTTTAAATACTGGCCACACAGTACATGATATAGATATGATGAACACTTTCCCACCTGATGAAACGAAGTCCACACAAATGTATAAATCGAATATTTTATATAGCAAAGGGTATATACAACGTTCACTTAATGACATTTATGATTTGAATGCACTTGTAAGGCAAATGAGTATTCGTAGGCAAATCAACATTGAATGTCCAATCTCTGGTTACGCAGGGAGCAAGTATACAACCTGGTTCTTTAGGGAACTATAGCGATGGTACTTAAATGATTATAGCTGGATACACTAAAGGGGGGTCCCGCTGGTTGTAAGTCAGTAGGGGGGGGGGGTTAGGAGAGCCGCTGGCGATATCCCATCTGGCCGACGATTTCTTGGGAGAATTCAGAGTGCTGAACACGGTGCCCACAGAACCTCGGTCCGCAGATGAATACAGCTGGGCCCTCTTGTAGACGGTCGCTGCCGGTCCACAACGAAGAGACGTGAGGCGACCTCACTCGGGGTAGAGCGCCGTCTCACCTGGACTCCTCTCGGGGGGGGGGTAGTTCCAACACTCAGCAGTGTTGGCCGTTATCCATGGCATAATCAAAGCACCCAAAGCACGTAGATAATCCAAGCCGTGTAGGGCTCGCCGTCGTCCGGGTAAAGTAATCCAATGTACAGGTCCACTCGTCCTGGCCCAGAGCTCCTCGGATGCAAGCACCACACGTGGTCTGCCCAGCCTGGTTAAGACTCTAGATAACGCCAGGAACGATGGGGGTACTGCTCACTCTATAACTCTAACCGAACGATGCACCATACATAATAGACTATTATTAACTTAATAGAAATACGTCCCACTCGACGGTATAGTGCCAAACTATGACAATTCAACTATTAATCCACACGATGTCTCGATGCCTATTCTGAGGCCAAGTAGGCCATACTGCACCACACGTGCGTCGTGGGTGAGGCTTCACGTCTGTTACTAGGTTGGAGGGTAAAGGACTAATGGACTAAAAGAAAGTTCTACTTTACTTGCGCCATATATATATGCGCTGTGAACAAATAGTACCATTCGTATTTCGCCAGACGTATTCCTACGCGGAACCGGGCTTGTAACGACATGTTCGTCGGCACGATTGAACTTGAACCAAGGGGCTTGGCTGCTGGCGCCAGGTTCTTGTCCAATGGTAGAATGAAACTATTATGGGCTGTTAGTAGACTAAAGGGATATTCAGTGTATATGTACAAGGAATATACAGGGGATATCAAACGATATACAAATACTATTAAATATATATCCATAAATAAATATATATATTCGGTTTAATCTGATCCTTCACAACAGCCGCCCCCTAATTAGTCCCACCTAATTAGCTAAGCAGAGACAGATTAACCGCACTGTCTACCACTCAAGGTCCGCTGTAAGGGTCAGTCAACTCACAAAGTCATGGGGTCATGGTCGTCATCGATAGTGTCTGGGAGTCTGGGCAGTTCTATTAGCCTCGCCACGGGTCGTGTGTAAGTTCGCCCTTGGACGAGCACTTCAGCTGCTCGGACCTTGCCATCGGCACCGGTGATCACTTTGCTTACGCGGCCAGCCGGCCACATAGCTCTGGGTAGTGACTGGTCGATAATCATGACGACTGTTCCTTCTGTCAAATTGTCTCTCTCTTTACCCACTTCTGGCGGGTCTGTAGAGACGGTAGGTAGTGGAGTAGAAAGCTGTTCCAAAACTTGTCAGCTAGTACTTGACTGTACCTCCACATTCTTCGGCCGTTCGCTTCTTCAGGCCTGTACATTGTCTGGGGTAGCGCGGGGTCCAGCCGCCCCATCAAGAGTGTGTTGGGGGTGACTGGGTCGACATCTGCTACATCACTGGAGACGTAGCCGAGGGGCTTGGAGTTCAATACTCCCTCGATCTCCGTGAGGACTGTCATTAGGACTTCTTCCGCCACAGTCTGGGCCCCAAGCACGGCGTACAGGGCTGTCTTTATAGAACGTACTTCTCGTTCCCAGGTTCCACCGAAGTGGGGTGCGTTCGGGGGATTAAACTGGAAGTCAATCTGGGATGGAGCGAGGTGGGTCTTAAGTTCTGGGCCCATAGCTTGGAAGCTCTCTCTCAGCTCTCTTTCTCCGCCTTTGAAGTTTGTCCCGTGATCAGACAACAATGTAGACGGTTTTCCTTTCCGTGATGTGAATCTTCGGAAGGCCATAAGGAATGAGTCTGTGCTCATGGTCGGAAGGAGTTCGATATGTATCGCTCTGGTGGTCATGCATTTGAATACAATACCCCACCGCTTCTCGGTTCCTCTTCCTTTCTTTATGTACAACGGGCCAAAACAGTCCATGCCTGTGGAGTGGAATGGCTTGTCGCCGAGTCGGAGGCGACAGGGAGGTAGGTCAGCCACTGCGCGCGCCACTTTCGGCAGTCTAGACAGGTTCGCTGGAAGCGTCGCACCGCTTCTCTTCCTTGAAGTATCCAATAGCGACGTCTGATCTCCGCGAAGACTCTCTCTGCTCCTGCGTGGTGTACATCCTCGTCGTATTTCTTTATGATCAGCTCTGTGACCTTGTGTCGGCTGTTCAAGACTATCGGGTACTTAACGTCATCCGGTAGATCGGGGGCTCTCCGCAGACGACCACCCACTCTGATGAGATTATGGGCGTCGCTCTCGGGTGCCAGGTGGAGCAGTCTGCTGTCTGATGGGACGGGCTTTCCTCCCTGTAGACAGTCTAGCTCATCGGGGAACGAGTCTCTCTGGGCTCGTTGTAGTAGAAGAAGTTCTGCTTCTTCGTAGTCAGCTGCTGAAATGTCGGCAGTGGACTGAATCTCTGGGTGGTGCCACAGGAATGTCTTTTGCTGCGCACTCTGTAGGGTAATGCAATCATCTATGTTGGGGTCTGTGGAGGCGACTGTGCTCAGTCCACAGAACATAGGTTTCTTGTTCTCAGCCTCCTCTTTACTCGCTTCCCGTGGGGTGGGCGTAGGCCACTCTTCTTCCGGGAGCTTGAGGAATTCTGGTCCGTCACTGTAGATGTTGCGACGGGTGAGGTCATCTAGGGACATTCCCCGGGTGATGACGTCAGCTGGGTTGTGTTTGGTGTCCACATACCGCCAGCTCGCTGCTTCTGCTAACTCTTGAATCTCGGTGACTCTGACTCCCACGAAGACCTTGTATCTGCATGAATCAGACTTGATCCATGTGAGTACTGTCGTGGAATCTGACCACAAGATTGTTCTGTGCACCGGAATGGTGAGTTCACGTTGGATTAACGTGGCTAGATGCGCTCCTGCTAGGGCTGCGCAGAGCTCTAGACGCGGGATAGATTGTTGCTTTCGTGGGGCTATTCTTGAGCGAGCCAGGATGAAAGCAGTGTGTATCTCTCCTCCCTTCTCTTGGGCACGCAAGTAGGCCACCGATCCATAGGCTACTTCGGAGGCGTCACTGAAGACGTGTAGATCCATCTTGCATGTCTCTGGCCTCACTGTGGGTGGGAAGTAGCTGCGGCGTATATTGACGCCTGGGAGTGAGCGGAGCTCCGTCTCCCACTCTCTCCATGTGGAGGCAAGGTGTGCGGGTATTGGGTCGTCCCAGCCCTGGTCCTTGTCCCATAGTGCTCGTACAATCATCTTTGCCCTGGTGGTGTAAGGTAGAATACATCCCAACGGGTCATATTGTCTGGCGAGTGTTCTGTACACACTCCGTCTGGTGGTCGGTATCGCCGTCGACCTTCCCTGCTCCGTGGTCAGGGGTTTGTGTCTATAGTGGAGCGAGTCTGTTTTGAAGCGCCAGACTAATCCTAGTGTCATTTCTTGGGCTTCTCCTGGGATTGTCGCCATCCAGGTCTCGCTGCTGGCAGCCTTGTCCGCGGGGGAGAGGCTGCGCAATACGTGCGGGTCACTGCTGGCCCACTGCCTGAGATCAAAGCCGCCTTTGATCAGGGAGGCGCGTAGCTTGATTAGGAGAGCCTCGGCTTCTTCTTGAGTCGAAACGCTTTGTAAACAGTTGTCCACGTAGAAACTGTTCTTCACACTGTGTCGGACCTCTTCATCTGCTGCTGGGTCCTCTGCGACGTGTTTCTGTAGTGCAAATGTAGCACAGCACGGGCTGCATGTGGTTCCGAAGGGGAGGACTTCCCACTGGTAGATGGCTGGGTGCTCATCTCCGATCCTCTCTCTCCATAGGAACCGCAGCAGGGGCTTGTCCTCCTCCACTAGTCTCACCTGCAGGAACATCCCTTTGATATCCCCGCTGATAGCCACCTTGTCCTGGCGGAAGCGCAGTAGCACGCCTAGTAGAGAGGGGCCGAGTGTGGGGCCGGGCAAGAGCTCTTTATTCAGATTTTGGGATCCGATCTGGTAGCTGCAGTTAAACACAATGCGATCCTTGCCGTTGTGGTGGACCTTGTGGTGCGGCACGTACCATGATTCGGTCGTCTGATCGGCCTCTTTAATGTCAATCTTTGTCACGTGTCCCGCTGTGATTAGCTTCTCAATCTCAGCGCGGTACACACTCTCTTGAGCGGGGTCTTTGGCTAGGTGCCGCTCTGTGTTCAATAGATACCGCTCCGTGGCGTCTTTCTTTGCGTGAAAGGTGGGCATTCCCTCTCGCCTCAGGAGTGGAGTTGCGTATCTCATCACTCCGCCGACTGTGACTCTCTTTGTCCCTTGCTCGAGGAGGTTGATGGCGTAAATGTCTTCTTTAGAACGAATGTCTTTCTTTTCGTTCTTAAAGGGCATTGTCTCTAGTGTCCATAGCCTCTCGACATGCTGCAGGAGAGTGGTGTCTTCTTCTGTCGCTCTGGAGTGGAGGCAGCTAGTGGCTGCTGTTCGGTTGAGAGATTTAGCGAGGGGGCCTTGTAGTGTCCACCCTAGGCGGGTCTCAACTGCTGCAGGACAGCCTCGGGGTCCTGTATGGACCCGGTCAATCGGAACGATGAGGTCTGCATGGTCGGAGCCTATCAGCAGGGTCGGGGTGGCGCCGTCTATGAGCGGGATAGGTAGTTGACGCAGGTGCACATATTTATCCATCAGCTTGGCGATGGGGTAGGTGTACTGCGATAGTCCTATTTCTTGGCTGGTGAAAGCATTTGTAATCCTATACCGTCGCTCTGGCTGCCCGCTTGCTGCGATAGTGAAGGAGACATTCTCGCCCTTTATCGTCTTTAAATCTCTTCTTATTGTCCGAATCGTCATTTGGTTCTCGCTCCCCCGCAGTCCCAGCTGGGCCGCAGCGGACGCGAGCAGAAGGGTCTTCTCTGACCCGTCATCAAGGACGGCGTAAGTGTCCATGACTTTATCTTGGTAGCTCAATGTCACACGGACTACCTTTAAGAGCACTTGGGCGCCGCTGCTGCTGGCGGGGTCAATGTACATGACACTTGCCTTGGTGCTGCTCGATGGTGCAGGTGCAGGCCTTCTTCTGTTACTGTCGTGTAGTACATCTAGATGGGCTCCGTCACACCGACTGCACCTCTTCTTTAGGCGGCATTCGGCTGCCATGTGACTGCGCGCACATCGGTAACAGCGCCTGTTGGACTTTATCCATTGACTCACTTCTTCTGCATTCATCTTTGTGAACAGGTCACATTGTGACAGCCAGTGTTCCTTCTCGCAGTAGGGGCACACCATCTTCCACTTCTCTTTTCTCGAGGGGGTACTGTGGTTCTTACTGCTCGGTACTGATTCTGATTGGTGCATGACAGTCACCGATCTTCTTCCATCGTTTATTCTCCTGGGTCCCTCTCTGGAGCTTGGTGTGCTCCGCACGAACGTATCCAGTCGTAAGCTGCTGACTTCTCTCGCCAGGAAGTCGGCTAGATCGAGGAGGGATGGTTCGGGACCGTTAGGATCACGGTGGTCTCTCTGCCGCCTGAAGCGCTCTTGTCTGGCGGGTGGCAGCTTCTCTAAAATCCTCTCGACGTTAGAGTTGGCGTATAGCTCGTGCATGCCCTTTTCCCGTTGCGCTCCCAGCATCCCTACCAGGGACTGCACTTTTATAGACAGGTCGTCTAATGAGCGATTGTCTGTTGCTGGGGGTAGGCGATCAATATGCCTTATCTCTTGGATTACGTAATCCCATATACGTCCATATCTCTGGTCCAGCGCTGCTAGAGCCGCGGTGTATGGGGTCGTAGAGGTGGCATAGGCTAGCGCTATATTGTGCGCTCGCGGTACTTTCAGGTGCTTCAGTAATATTGCATACTTGTGGCGTTCATCGGCGACATCCACCATCATTGTCTCTAAGCACATCCGGAGCTCCGTGTACTGTGCTCGATTCTCATAGGTGAAGTCTGGAAACGTCGGCGTGGCAATGTATGACGCCGTGGGTGGCTGATACATCGGCGAGCGTTGGGGGAGAGACCTCCTAGGCGAGTCTCCTCTTGCGCCTCTCTGTGGGCTGGTACCGGCAGGGTACCATGGCCCGCTGGTCCAGGTGCTATTCCTCGGGGCTGGTCGTGCGTCGTGCTCACCCGTGAATAGAGTCGGGGGTCTGTAGCGCAGCGCCGCGGGGGTATAGCCTGGGCTGTACTGGACCTCCTGGTCCGGTGGAGTACTGTGCTGTCGTCGGGCTTGGTTCTCCTCCTCTCCCTCTTCCTCTTCTATCAGGTCCTCTAGATCCTGTAGTCGTTTATTTAGCTTCTCCGCAGTGTATGCTGCTCCTTCCTTGTAGCTGGGTCTCGCTTGGACCGGTCTGGGAAGGGGGTCTGCGGGGGGTATAGGCTTGGTCTGTTGGTCAAGTTCAGGGTCGCTTGCTCGGTTAGGAGACGCTGCCCTTGACTGTTGTCTCGACGAGTTCCTTGAACCCCTGGCGGAGGGAGAGGGTGTTGCCTTGAGGATCAGCTGCTCCATTAGCTGCGCTTGTAACTTGTCGCGCTCGGCTTGTAGTCTGTCGCGCTCGGTTTCGCGCAGGATGAGAGCGAGGTCGCGCTGGTTGAGAGCGAGGTCGCGCTCTGCCTCTCTTTGGGCACCGTCAGCGGCGCGCTGGGTGTCTGCTCGGTCTCTTGCCATATTCTCTTCCGTCTGAAGGCGTCTCATCTCCAGGCGTATGCGCTCTTCTTCGCTCCGTTGCTGTGTCTGGAGTCGATCGCGTTCACCCTGAAGTCGATCGCGTTCACCCTGAAGTCGATCGCGTTCGGTAGAGGCTGTCAGGCTGACGAGGAACGCCTGTGATAGCATCCTCTCCGCTTCGCTGGGGGAAGACGGTTGTAGAGGTGAGCCGCTCCTGGCTGTACTCGTTGGGGAGTCCTGGAGCTCTATTTCCTCGGCGCTCTCCTCCTCTTCTTCCGTGCAGAGTTCTCTCTCTGTAGGGTTGTCTTCCTCCCAGGGCTGGTCGGGGACTACTTCTTCGGTATTGGCGGGGGGTAAAGGCATGTCAGCTCCCTCCTGGTCCCCACCGTGAGCTTGGTCAGTTACATTAGAACCCACTAGGGCCTCTGTGGTCGGGGTAACCTGGTCGTTAAGGGCAGACATAATTTTACTTTCTACTTTTACGGCGTTTACCGTTTGTCGAAGGCTAGGTAGTTGACTGACAGCGTAATCCTCTAAGTACTGAGGTGTCTGTCGTCTGCGCCGCGGGCGTTCTACGTTAGGAGGACCGTTTCGTGGAGTGTTCATCATAGGCCATTTCAATATTAATAACACTATATTAATATTACACTAGTTACCATCCGGCTCGAAGGACCAATTGTAACTGAGGGGTACAATTCCCTGACTGTATTGATAAGTATGGTATCATTAAACCACTACCTGCTTTATGTACTTTAAATACTGGCCACACAGTACATGATATAGATATGATGAACACTTTCCCACCTGATGAAACGAAGTCCACACAAATGTATAAATCGAATATTTTATATAGCAAAGGGTATATACAACGTTCACTTAATGACATTTATGATTTGAATGCACTTGTAAGGCAAATGAGTATTCGTAGGCAAATCAACATTGAATGTCCAATCTCTGGTTACGCAGGGAGCAAGTATACAACCTGGTTCTTTAGGGAACTATAGCGATGGTACTTAAATGATTATAGCTGGATACACTAAAGGGGGGTCCCGCTGGTTGTAAGTCAGTAGGGGGGGGGGGTTAGGAGAGCCGCTGGCGATATCCCATCTGGCCGACGATTTCTTGGGAGAATTCAGAGTGCTGAACACGGTGCCCACAGAACCTCGGTCCGCAGATGAATACAGCTGGGCCCTCTTGTAGACGGTCGCTGCCGGTCCACAACGAAGAGACGTGAGGCGACCTCACTCGGGGTAGAGCGCCGTCTCACCTGGACTCCTCTCGGGGGGGGTAGTTCCAACACTCAGCAGTGTTGGCCGTTATCCATGGCATAATCAAAGCACCCAAAGCACGTAGATAATCCAAGCCGTGTAGGGCTCGCCGTCGTCCGGGTAAAGTAATCCAATGTACAGGTCCACTCGTCCTGGCCCAGAGCTCCTCGGATGCAAGCACCACACGTGGTCTGCCCAGCCTGGTTAAGACTCTAGATAACGCCAGGAACGATGGGGGTACTGCTCACTCTATAACTCTAACCGAACGATGCACCATACATAATAGACTATTATTAACTTAATAGAAATACGTCCCACTCGACGGTATAGTGCCAAACTATGACAATTCAACTATTAATCCACACGATGTCTCGATGCCTATTCTGAGGCCAAGTAGGCCATACTGCACCACACGTGCGTCGTGGGTGAGGCTTCACGTCTGTTACTAGGTTGGAGGGTAAAGGACTAATGGACTAAAAGAAAGTTCTACTTTACTTGCGCCATATATATATGCGCTGTGAACAAATAGTACCATTCGTATTTCGCCAGACGTATTCCTACGCGGAACCGGGCTTGTAACGACATGTTCGTCGGCACGATTGAACTTGAACCAAGGGGCTTGGCTGCTGGCGCCAGGTTCTTGTCCAATGGTAGAATGAAACTATTATGGGCTGTTAGTAGACTAAAGGGATATTCAGTGTATATGTACAAGGAATATACAGGGGATATCAAACGATATACAAATACTATTAAATATATATCCATAAATAAATATATATATTCGGTTTAATCTGATCCTTCACAACAGGTACTTTATCGGTACTCTTATAGGTTCTTTTTGATTATTTTGCAAGAAAGAAATACAATTAATTAAGAACAAAATCGACATTGCTTTATTATTTATAACTTTATAAATAAATATAATAAATAAATATAATTTCTTCAGCAACAGCAGCAGCTATGTTCTTTTATATAACGTTATAAATAAATATTATAGCTAGGGTGAAGGGACTTTGGGCTTGGCTGGGACCGGTGGTGGTAGAGGGAGGAGGGGTGGGCTGGGACATGGTGGCTGCAGCCTCAGCCTGATGACGATTGACGATCTATAAAAAGTTGTCATCTTTCAAATATATTTGTAGCTAAACAATTAGCTAAGCAATTATATTTTATTTATTAGCCTATTCGTAATAATTCGTTATTAGCCTAGCTAAATCCGTATCTTGGCTTACCTGCAGTGGACATGGATGGAGATGGAACACTGCAAGCAAAGCAGTCAAACGGCGCATTTCTGCAGACTAATGTTATGTTTTGACAACAGATGTTTTGACAAATTGCTTGTATTGCCACCCTTACTTGCAAATGTTTTATTGCACTTGTGGCAACGTGCGTTGTCTGCATCGACTTTCGTAAAGTGTACCCAGACTTTCGTTTTGTTCTCTCCGCCATGATGAGCGCAGAGCTCGGTCTGTGCTGCGCGCTCAGCACGGAGCCAAGTACCCGTATGTGCATTTGTGTGAGTGTCGCTCGCGAGTGTGTGTAAACTAACAGCCCTGCGTCTCCTGCAGACAGAGAGGAGAGATAGTTTGCAACATTTAAATTCCTCGAAAAAAAACTCCATAATGTCTCGAGTATCAATAGCAGAACCGAAAAAGTCAGAGCTTATCAATATTTTCTTCTAATTTAGTACCGGTTCCCGTTTAGAACCGGTTTCGGGGAGCATCCCTAGGCTCCGCCCATAAGCGCTTTGGGTGACAGTCACCCACAGTCTGCGACTGGCAGATAGAGAGGGAGAGGGAGAGGGACACGGAGCATAAAGTTATCTCTCCACTGCTTCCCCCGGGTCCTGCTTCCAGGTTGTGTGTGTAAATGCGTGTGTGCCACTGCTTCCCCACGAGTCCAGGTTGTGTGTGTGCCACTGCTTCCCTGCATGGTCCAGGTTGTGTGTGTAAATGCGTGTGTGCCACTGCTTCCCCGCGTGCGGTTTGTTTCCCGACAGACAGCTCCTCCCTCTCTCTCCCTCTCTCTCTCTCTCTCTCCCTCTCTCTTGCTCGTTCTATGCCTCGCTCTGTTTGAGGAAGTGTTGGGTTACATTATGCGCTACAACCATAGAGGGGGTGTTACTGCAAATCAGTACCTTATTCACGTCAGCAATACCGTCAAATCAGAACAGCTTAGGCCCAGTCCACACGATCACGGGTATTTTTGACACAGAGGTTTTATAATTATTCAAAAAAAATAAACCTCCGTACACACACACAGTAGTTTAAACTGGTGTAATATACATGTAGTACAATGCCAAAGCAATAGGTGGCGATGTAGTTCAAACATGAAGGCCATTTTCAACCAATCGGAAGGGTTGAACGCGTCACTACATGTCCTGCTCAAAACAGAAACCCGCCATCTTTAAATTACCTCGCGTGAACCATTAGCAACATAGCATTTATTTGCAGCAAGAAACAAAGTGCAATAAACAAAAAAGGATACATTCACTGTGTATTCTGCCTCATTTGTTGATGAAACAAAACCAACATCAACACAACATCACAAAAAGATTGCTGATGTTGTTAGCTTACATGCTAATGTGATCGGGATTTCCATTATAATAGTTAGCATTGTGGCTAGCGTACATTAGCGTAGTAACGTTAACGCTAGTAGAATGAATGGATAAAAACGTTATTTAACAGATTGCAGAATGGGTACAATACAATACGGCTCAATACAAACAATTGTTAAGGGGATGCAGACTGTTATAGTTTGGACTGGGTTCCTTATAACAATAACTTGACAACACATGAGCTTAGTTGGTAGCCGCAGCTTCAGGTTTACTCTGAGCGTCAGGTCAGGAATGCGACAACAGACATCAGTCGATCAAAGTTAAGAGTTGTTCCGATACCGATACCAGTATCGGAAATGCCGCCGATACTGCCTAAAATGGTGGTATCGGTATCGGCGAGTACCCTCTAATTCTGCTCTCCGATACCATATGACGTAATTTATCAACAACACTGCGGTCTGCTGAGTGAGCATTATAAAACAAACGTGTTTTTAACCGACCGTGAATTAAAGTGTCAATGACATTTGTCATTTTAACAGCAAATACTTTCCAGATACGTTGCCATCGTCCCGACAGCGCTGTTGACGGGGAGCTCTGATGGGTTCGCTTGGTGGTGTTAGCATTGAACAGCTAACCGAAAGCTAGCGTTAACTAACATTAAAGTTTTAGCTTTAACGTTAACTTGGCTAAAGTTGGGGCTATTCATAATCCAGCAATAATGGCTGCAGACCTGCAAGCAAAGTACAGCAAATGAGTATTCCAAGTTAAATCACATTTTCACCAGTAACGTTAGTCTTTCCATCTACCGGTAGCTCATGCTAGCTAACCTAACGTTAGTTCACGTTAACGTCGTCACTGATCGACATGGCATGTTGCGGACAGCCATATCGGTGACAATGTTTAGCTTTTAGTGCCAAATGATAAGAGTCTGAGGCGGAGTCTCAAAAGAGAATGTTGAATATTTATTGTGCAAAAATCTAAACAACTAAAAAACGGAGCCTTGTGGAAGCAAGTGCAGCAACGAATAATGTCTGTGGAACTAATGTGCCAACAACCTTTCCGTTGGTGAACTTATTGAGAGTTTTCAATTACTGATACTAATACTCATCTATACAATCACCTGTTGTTGAATAAATACCATTACTTATAGTTATTACTAAAAACCTTATATAATATATTTTTTTTTTTAATGTATGCACTGGTATCGGATCAGTATCGGTACATTTACATTTACATTTAGTCATTTAGCTGACGCTTTTATCCAAAGCGACTTACAAGTTCTGTACGACAAGCCATCAGGAAGGGCACAACTCTATCAGCTGAGCAACAATGTTCATCAAAGTGTTGAGTGCTACAGTGTAGGTTAGTTTATTAGGACAAGTGCATGACAGTACGGTTAGTTAGGGTTAGATTTTTTTTTTTTTTTTTTTTTTATTCAGATAATGGTTGAAGAAGTGCGTCTTTAGTCGACGGCGAAAGATTGGACGTGATTCGGCTGTCCTAACTGGGGTGGGTAGTTCATTCCACCATTGTGGGGCAAGGACTGAGAATAGGCGACTTCTCTTTGATGACCCTCCCGGAGCTTGGATAGGAGTAGGTCTGAGGCGGCCAGAAGATGCAGAGCGTAGGGGTCTTGAGGGTGTGTAGTTAGAGACCATTGACCGGAGGTAGGCGGGAGCGGTTCCCTTTGCCGCACGGTATGCTAGGTCGAGGGCCTTGAAGCGGATTCGTGCAGCAATGGGGAGCCAGTGCAGGTCCCTAAGAAGTGGGGTGACATGGGCCGACTTCGGTAGGTTTGAGATCAGGCGGGCCGCTGCGTTCTGAATGAGTTGAAGAGGCTTAGTGGCAGTGGCCGGGAGGCCAGCGAGCAGTGCATTGCAGTAGTCGAGGCGGGAGATAACTGTTGATTGGACGAGGAGTTGGGTGGCTTCTTTTGTCAGGAAGGGGCGTATCCTTCTGACGTTGCTCAGGAGGAATCGGCAGGTTCTGGTCGTCGCTGCGATGTGAGCAGAGAAGTTCAACTGGTCGTCGAGGACAACACCAAGGTTCTTGGCGGTCGGGGACGCAGTCACAGCTGCATTCTCGACTGTGATTGAAAGGTCGGTTAGGGGGGAGGATTTGGCCGGCAGGTGGAGCAATTCTGTTTTGCTTAGGTTCAGTTTGAGGTGGTTGGACGTCATCCAGGCTGAGATGTCGGACAGACAGGCCGAGATCCGCACAGAGACGTGGATATCTGAGGGAGGGAAGGAGAGGAAGAGTTGAGTATCGTCGGCATAACAATGGTAGGAGAAGCCATGAGACGTGATAATGTTACCCAGTGATTTAGTGTAGAGGGAGAAGAGAAGGGGTCCTAAAACCGAGCCCTGGGGGACACCCGTCCGCAGGGGGCGGGTGGCCGACAGGGTCCCTCTCCATGACACTTGGTAGGAGCGGTCATTGAGGTATGATGACAGCCATGTCAGCGCAGAGCCAGCCACTCCCATTCCTGCGAGGGCCGCAAGGAGGATCTGGTGGTTGACTGTGTCGAAGGCTGCAGATAGATCTAGGAGAATCAGGACAGAGGAGAGGCCTTTCGCTTTTGCTAAGTGAAGTGCCTCTGTGACCGCAATGAGGGCTGTCTCTGTGGAGTGACCAGTCCTGAAGCCTGACTGATTAGGGTCTAGGAGGTCATTCTGTAAGAGATAAGTAGTAAGTTGGTTGGATACAGCACGTTCAAGTGTTTTAGAAAGGAAGGAGAGAAGAGAGACAGGACGGTAGTTGCCTATGACGGTAGGGTTCAGGGTTGGTTTTTTTATGAGCGGCGTGACTCTGGCTTGTTTTAGGGAGGTGGGGTATCGGCCGATACCCAAAGCTTGGGTATCTGAATCGGATCGGGAAGGAAAAAATGGTATCGGAACATCAAACACTGGAAATGATCTCAGTTACTATGTCCACACGCAACCAATGCAACCGGGGTGAGCCCAAAACTCCACCCTGGACTCCGGTTTTGAAAGAGCACGGTTGCACTGTTAAAAAAAACCCGGTTGCGTGTGGACGAACAGTGCAACTGCGCACATTCAATCACGGTTACATAAAACCCTGCGTTCGTGTGGACAGGGCCTTAGTTGAGTGAGGGAAGATCTCGTGAACTCGAGACTAGACTGATGAGTCAATATGATAATTAACGACACAGACCACATTGATATAATCCCCAATTGCTAGGATACAATGCTAAACACTGGAAAAGGCCATTTATAATGCATGGCACCTTTAATAAATTTTGAGTTAATTTTCATAACGCGATAATTTGCTGTGTAATTAATTAATCTAATTAATGCGATAAACTGATAAACTAGTTTAAATATCAACATTATCTGGCCATCTTCAAACTCCTCTGACCTCATCTTTCCAAAGACCAGAGATGCAACGGACGGACACGCACGCGCACGCACACACATACACACACACACACACACACACACACACACACACACACACACACACACACACACACACACACACACACACACAGAAAGGGAGAATGGCTTATAGCAAACTTAATGATTTTAGAATATTTCAGCTAATGAAGTTAAATGTTTATTAACTATCCAGTTAGTTTTTATAGTGTAACGTTTGGCTACTTGAGGGCTCAGCCCCCCCCCCCCCCCCCCCCCCCTTTCGTCACTATTGGAACTCTGATTTATCACTGTGCCTGAGAGCAGCTCAGTGGCCTCGTGGGTAGAGTGTCCGCCCTGAGTTCGGGAGGCTGGGAGTTCAAGCCCCGGCCGAGTCATACCAAAGACTATTTAAAAAATGGTACCCATAGCCTCCCTGCTTGACACTCAGCATCAAGGGTTGGTTTGGGGGGAAGTCCTTGCGACATACTAGCGTCATGTCCAAGGGGTGTACTTGTACATCAAGCTGCCTCACGCTACGGAAACAGGAGATAGGCTCCTGCCCCATGTGCCGTTACGGCTCGAGAACCATTGGTTCTCAAAGGCAACTTCTGAGAGCGTTTCCCGGGTTAGCTTAGTTAGCTTTAGCAGCTAACGTTAGTTAACACTTTGAGTGCAACGGACGAGATATCTCATTATTTCAATCCAACCGTTGAGTGCCAGGAACGAGATATGCCGTTTTTTTATCGATATTTCTTTTATTAGCGATTTCCATTCATATTTCATCAGTGCTGCAAACTAACTAGAAGTTACATTTATCAGAAATCACGAATGTCTTTCATTTCAGAAATATGTCAAAATAGAAATTATTGCATTTTTTACTGCTTTGAAATGTTCTTTCTCTGTTCCCTTATTTGCAAAACTTAATACAACTTGTAAATGAGTTAATTATTGTTAGATTGTCCGACAGTATGTGTTCCCGAAGCTTGGGAAAGGACTACAATTTGCGGGGAGCGGAGCCTCTGAAGGGTGTGTGCGAGCGCCTGTTCATTACAGCTCATTAATTACACGGTACTTGAGAGGTGCTAAAGCAGACACAGAGCTCTGCTTTCATCATAGGAGAGAACGAAAACGTTCGAAAAAAGCATGCACTTCTATCTTAACACTTTCAGTGCCGGCCTCCGTTTCCTATTTACCCCCTTGAATGCCACCACCCACTTCAATGATAGAGCTCTCATATTTGCGAACGCATAAACTATATCTTAAATTATGGCTATGTGTCTAATCTGGCCGTCGCTTATCAATGACTTGTTTGCAGTCAACATTGTCGAAACATTGTTTTTTAATGGGTTCATTTCCGTTTTATACCATTTTGAAAAACGCTAGTTTCTTGAAACTTCCAGAAGATTTCAGAAGATTCTGTGATAAACGCCCTTTACTGTAATACACAAAACGTTGTAATTTTTTGGCCTATTTATGAATTATTTTCAAATAAACGCTAGATTATCGATACTAGTATATGTGTACTTATGCACGCTATAGAAGCGGGCTGAAAAATCGATTATCTTATTTCCTGATTGCACACACACACGCTGATATATAGGTGAAAATAGCTCTGATTATCCCAATACTGGTAAAATAGATTCCTTACCTCAGATCAGATGTTCTCCAAAAGGATTATTCCAAATCCTGATCGCCATTCCAAATATCGATCGCGTTTATTGATCCAACGCTGGGTACTGAAAATATATATTCCACGCTGTTCTGAGGCTCCACAATGAGTCCGATCGGCTCGGGTTACTTGCCTGAGAAGTAAAATGTGGATTCCAGATTTTTCTTTTCTCATCCATTTTCATTGAGTCCATTCCAATGCATGCATTACCATCTGGGAGACGATAGGGGGCGGTATTTTCCCTATTCGAGTTCAGACGGATCCCCACTGGTAACGTGAGGCTAGATTGATGAAATATGAATGGAAATCGCTAATAAAAAAAATAACGATAAAAAAAACTGCATATCTCGTTCCTTGCACTCAACGGTTGGCATGAAATAACGAGATATCTCGTCCGTGGCACTCAAAGTGTTAACAAGCACCAGAGACAAGCACCTCTCTATATATCATTTACACGAGTATTCTGGTGGCCGTATTGTCGCCCGACATTAAACAGCAGTCTGTTATAATTAAATCACATTTAACATGTTTTTTGTTTTGATCCACTTTTTCTCCCATTTTTCTATATTTTCTCCCATCCCAATTTCGTATCATCCAATTCAACCCTCCCCTGTCACGGACGCTGTTTCTTGCCTCCCACAAGCCGGCTGCAATGTGGAGTAAGTCATACATAGCACAAGTCCCCTCCGGTACTTGAGGTAACAGCAGTCGCATCTTTTCACCTGCGCAGCTCGATCTCTCAGTGGCGAGGAGTAACGCGTGGGAGGCTCACGCTGCCCCCGACACTTCCTGATTCTACTGCGCAGGCGCACCAACCGACCTGTACGAGTCGCTGTCCACAACGCCCGATCCCCACCCATCAGTTTCCCACCCCCTAATACGGCCAATGTGTATTAGTACGGACGACCAGCTAAACTGAAAGCAAATGTGGTGCGCTGGTCTCGAACTGACGAGCCCAGCGTCTCCAGCATTTCGTGGCGAGTGCCTTGCCCACTACACCACGTAGCCGCCCATCACATTTAACATGTTAAGAATTTTATGAGCGAACGAATTTCGTTAGATTGGATTTAATGCTACCTAATGTCATATCAATAAATTTAATCGACTACAGTTGAGTGGGGGGGGGGGGGGGGGGGGGGCTTTTTTTGTTATTGGCTGGCTGGCCGACTGCGACTCGCTCGTTCTCTGCTGTCTGTCGGCACCCACGCACGTCAACCCATTTGAGGAAGTAATTCCTCAAGCTGCATTAACAGAAACTTGATTAATATATTAATATCTTGACTAACAATTACCAACAGCTCAACTCTTCCATAAAGTCCATGACATAAGTTCATGAGATGCTCTGTTCTCTTGTTTATCATCATGTTTCTTTCTTTAAACAATATTTGTATTGGGTTTTACAGTACACAAGTCAGGTTTTCATTGCCATAAATTATTTTTAGTTCCTTTTCTCCACAAGTGTACACAAGTATACCCACATACCCCCTCCCACTACAGAAGGTTAACCTTTCACTACCACATTACAGAAGGTTAACCTTTCACTACCACACTACAGAAGGTTAACCTTTCACTACCACACTACATACGGTTAACACATTCACTACCACACTACAGAAGGTTAACCTTTCACTACCACACTACAGAAGGTTCACTTTTCACTACCACACTACAGACGGTTAACCTTTCACTACCACACTACAGAAGGTTAACCTTTCACTACCACATTACAGAAGGTTAACCTTTCACTACCACACTCCTCACTGTATGACCCGCATTTCTCTGTATGCCCTGGTATGTATGTGACAAATAAACCTCTTGATTCTTAAGGTAGTGGTTGCAGTTTGCACGGTCACAAGACAAAGTCATTGTAATAACAAAGGCCCTCAGGCCATGTCCAGACTAAACCGATTTTGGTTGTATCAGGCAAAGTATTTGATCGTATGTACCTTTCATCCACATGGAACTGCGTTCTGGCAGCCTGAAGACGATACTTTCTGAGACCGGCTTCCAGAGTGCGCAATTCTGAAGACACCCCCCTTGCATCACCATCTTTACAAGTGAAACGCGGTTTCTCCTGAACCGATGGCACGATAGCCCACCTCTCCCTTACCCCTCGTGTGAAAACATCACAACAACAATGGCATGTACAGAGTAGTTGCGTTCGTGTTACAGAAGCTATTGAGCTTGATCTGGCTTTTACAGCTAAATGTACTGCGCCTGTACTACCACCGTCGACAACAGATTGACATCTCCCTTAATCCGCATGCAAAACCCAGCCAACAAAAAAAGAAACGAAAACGAAACTAAAAAGATCTAAATCGTTTTAGTCTGGACAAGGCCTCAGACTGGAAAGCTGTCGGGTGTTAAATGCTCTAGAGAGGAGGGGTGCCATGCATTACAATGAATTCTGGGTAGTTGTAGTTGTCTTACATTGTAAGCGAATTGCCCCCTTCTGTCTAAAGGCCCTTTATCTCTGAATACGTTTTTGTGATATCACCATGATTCATAGGACATAGCTTGAAAGTATCCCCCCAAAATGTTCAAGTGATGGCTTATTTTGAAGGTATGAATCTGTACTTTCATATCATGTAAAAAATAATAATATTTGAAGATGGCTCTAAAGGACCCAAGGTCTATACCTGCCTGGTCACAATTGCTCGTCATTGAAGGTCTGCGCTGGTCTGTGTCTATTATGAAATGACAATTGGAATTTTGATTTTGATTATTTTTTAAATGGTCTTAGGTACCGAAATGTGGCACCGATTGATCTAAAGTGAATCGGTACTCTGTAGTACAGACGTAATTCGGTTGGTACCCATAAAAGTTCCCAACCCTACTGTTTATCATTTCCTTCCAAGATGTCTCAAGCGATCTCCTCTCCTCTCTCCTGACAGATCTCCTTTCCTCTCTCCTGACAGATCTGGAGTCCGCCATCATATGCAACTACTCTAGTCTCACATGGACTCCCCGCAGTCGCCATGAGAACGCCACACCTGTCTGCAAGAGCAAAACTAAAGTGCATCAGCCACTTTATTATACATGTTATTGTTACTACGCCACATTCTTTTTAAAGCCGCTTTTTCAAGATATTTCTTTTTTATTTGCCAACCAGTTGTTGTTATTATTTTTTGCATCATTTCTGCTTTTTATTCTTCTTCTTTCCTTTTATTGTTTCTGTCACTGGAACGCCAGAGGGATTTTTGGGCCAATCACGGATGTCGGTTGCTCCTATTTCTGTGTTGTTCTGGTGTATGTGTCTCAGTATGTGACGGTGCAGTCCGGTGGGAATCTATTCACCACTTCTTAAAAATGATCTTAATCATTAGTCATCATCACCACCATCATCAACCTTACTATCAATGCTGCCAAATGTTTGTATGAAGTAGGAACCCGGACTGGAATCTGGACCGGGTTTAATCTAAACTACTGATGACCTTCATCTTAAAACCCTCCTCTTCACACTGAGACACAGGACTCTCCGATCCTCATCCTCCATTCTGTCTGTCTGTCTGTCTGCCTGCCTGCCTGCCTGCCTGTCAATCATATCAGTCTGCCAGTTGAACAGTGTGTGTGTGTCACCATGGCCAAAGCACTTAACCTAATTCTATCTGGATGTTTGTCTTCATCTACACAGTAGTAAAGTACATAGTACAGTTGGTATGTCTTCATGTACACAGTAGTAAAGTACCTGGTACACTTAGTTTGTCCTTATCCAGACAGTACACAGTGTGGGGGAGGTAGTTTAGCCTGTGAGTAAATTAGTGTAGACTGAGAAAACATTATAGGATGTGAACATATTTATAGTTTTATGTCGACAGTATGTATGGTCATGCATACTTTCTCACACACACACACACACACACACACACATGTATGTCTACGTGCACATGCTCACACATACAGAAGCACACACACACTACATTGAGTTTAAATATGTGCAGGAGACACTGCAGGACTAGAGAGGAATATATAGGACATGAAAGGGATTGTTTTAACACTGGGGACTAGGGGGCCTGGTGGAAGAGTAGATGGGGTCATTGTGCATCTGTCTGGTCTTCATCAACTTCGTAAAGTCAACTATATTATGTGACCTAATGGTATAAACAAAGTGACAGCATTCAGGTCGCTAGTGAGGTCAGCAAGTCGAGGACCAATCTAATCCAAGGCAGCAGATTCTGTATATTATTCAACCTCAGTCAAGATGCAGGTGGTTTGATCAACCTGTGGTCTCAGTGCTGTCATGGTGCTGTCCTGTGGTCTCGGTGCTGTCCTGTGGTCTCAGTGCTGCCATCGTACTGTCCTGTGGTCCCAGTGCTGCCATGGAGCTGTCCTGTGGTCCCAGTACTGCCATGGTACTGTCCTGTGGTCCCAGTACTGCCATGGTACTGTCCTGTGGTCCCAGTGCTGCCATGGAGCTGTCCTGTGGTCCCAGTACTGCCATGGTACTGTCCTGTGGTCCCAGTACTGCCATGGTACTGTCCTGTGGTCCCAGTGCTGCCATGGAGCTGTCCTGTGGTCCCAGTACTGCCATGGTACTGTCCTGTGGTCCCAGTACTGCCATGGTACTGTCCTGTGGTCCCAGTACTGCCATGGTACTGTCCTGTGGTCTCAGTGCTGCCATGGTACTGTCCTGTGGTCCCAGTACTGCCATGGTACTGTCCTGTGGTCCCAGTGCTGCCATGGAGCTGTCCTGTGGTCCCAGTACTGCCATGGTACTGTCCTGTGGTCCCAGTACTGCCATGGTACTGTCCTGTGGTCTCAGTGCTGCCATGGTACTGTCCTGTGGTCCCAGTACTGCCATGGTACTGTCCTGTGGTCCCAGTGCTGCCATGGAGCTGTCCTGTGGTGTCCGTGCTTATTTTCTAGAAGAGTTATGGGTTATTCTACTGCTACTCAAGTAACATGGTTAGTCTACTGCTACTAGGGTAACATGGCTTAGTCTACTACTAGGGTAACATGGGTTATTCTACTGCTACTAGGGTAACATGGGTTATTCTACTGCTACTAGGGTAACATGGGTTATTCTACTGCTACTAGGGTAACATGGGTTATTCTACTGCTACTAGGGTAACATGGGTTATTCTACTAAAGAAAGCCCAGATCATTAGAAAAACAACCCCCATTTACAGCCTGAGATCAAGTGGTTTAATGTTGCAATAATATAATAGTCTTATTATTGGAATAATCTCTAGACATGGATTCCAGCCTCCATCCAAGAATAATCACATTTACTGTTGAGCAGAATAGAATATCAACGATTTGGTTACTAATAACTAAAGAAGAAAAAAGGCGATCATTACTCTTAACAGGTGCCCAGACTGTAGATTATTACTATAATTTATCTCTATGTAACGGGTGCCCAGGCTGTGTGGATTATTACTGTAATTTATCTATGTAACAGGTACATAGAAGAGCCAGGCCATTTATATTGTAATTTAATAATAAAATAATAAAGTTGTTCTGTAAAGTCAGTCATAGGATGAATCCTCGCAGAAAAACCTTATTTCTCAAAAAAGTCACCATTACTGAAATTTAATTATTAGCGTTGATAACAATAATAATCTCTAGAGTAACATGGTGTCGTGATGCTGCGAGTTCAGTTTTAGTTCAGAATTATGGAAATATAAACTGCAGAATTTAAGTTACACGGTTTTCCAGCGACAACAGTGATATTATAATGTTACTTTTCATATGCATTTATTTAACCAACTACTACTTCAACTCAGCATTTCTCAATTAAGTATTTTTTTATCATTTTTTTTTACTTCAGTGGTCATGCGAATTCAGTCGATTCAGGAAGTGGATCCTGAGAAGCGCCTGGCAACCTCTCATTCACTTATAAATGATGGTTCCTATTTCTGTTATGCATGGATTGAATCAGAAAGGATTGTTCCTGTTCGTTGTTCGTACACCATGAGGAAATACAAACATGAAGTATTTTAATACCCCCCCCTCACACACACACACTACCTCTGAACATCTGTCCTCTAGTGTCTCCGATGGGGAGCCATTTCATAGTGTTGCTGGTGAGGAGGGGGACTAACCAAATTGAAAATGTTAATTATCCCATGGAGGGTGTTGATTGGGTAGAGAGGACTGAGGTGGATGATGATTGGGTAGAGTGGACATTACTCGGTGCTCACTTCCAGCTGTAAACCAGAGGATATTACCAATCCCTCGAACAGACACCTCCCATCCCCTTCACCCTGTGCCAATCAATCAGTTAATATTGTTTGGTCTGTTTTACTCTGTAGAGGTAACTTTCAGGTCCTTGTGTCTAGCCATCATCTTCCTGTGTTTTCCTGTTGCTGTCCTGTTTAACATCACTGCTTTTGATTTCACTTAATGTCAAGATCGTCATTAGAAGTCATCACATCCACACCAATGTGTCACATTCAACCTGACACATGCACCCCAACCCCTCACATTCAACCTGACACATGCACCCCAACCCCTCACATTCAACCTGACACATGCACCCCAACCCCTCACATTCAACCTGACACATGCACCCCAACCCCTCACATTCAACCTGACACATGCACCCCAACCCCTCACATTCAACCTGACACATGCACCCCAACCCCTCACATTCAACCTGACACATGCACCCCAACCCCTAACATTCAACCTGACACATGTACCCCAACCCCTAACATTCAACCTGACATGTACCCCAACCCCTCACATTCAACCTGACACATGCACCCCAACCCCTAACATTCAACCTGACATGTACCCCAACCCCTCACATTCAACCTGACACATGCACCCCAACCCCTCACATTCAACCTGACACATGCACCCCAACCCCTCACATTCAACCTGACACATCCAACACAACAGGACAATATCAGGAGAAAATTATGCATGTTCTTTTGGTCATAACGCAGTTACACAGTTCCTGCAGGAACACATCGTCATAACTCATAGTTAACCCATTGACATCGGGAAACACATTTGTGTGTATATACGTGTGTATATACCTTTAACAACGGGATACGCATTCGTGCGTAGGTGGTTCACAGCGGGAAACACATTGGTGCGTCTTTCAGCTGTGACTCATTTTCAAGGCCAGTAACCAATGATATGCGCCTTCATTGGCCGAAACCCCACGTGGGTAAGTCCAGGCACACAGTTGGCGAACCTCAAACCTCTAGTCATTTATTCTACTTACTGACAAGACATTATGAGCTGCAGTACATTTTAATAACCACAGTTCATTCTGAGTAGCGTTCTAACAGCGGTTGACTCCAACAAGGAAAAGACACGCTCACGGCAGTGGAAACTCAACCTTTTATTTGCCAACAATCTGTGCCTCCTGCACTCAGGGGTGTCGCGGTAGGCAGGGTTACTGTTAACAAAGAATGATATGTTTTGTATAATTTGTCAGATAAATGTAGGTATTGGTTCAGAGGAGTCATTTCATCATAATTTTGATTTGATCAACTTTATACGGATGAAATATCACTCACTTATCTGTAAATACCTCCATGTTAACTCTAGGAACTAGATTTAAGGGGAAACCTTATTGGTGCACAGCTCCCATCCTCATCTCTTTATCTTGTCCTGTCATTAGATGGCCCTCACAACCCGTTAATCACAGTCATATGGAATAATGATAGTGATCAATTGATGACAGTAATTATCACATTGTATGGAAATGTATTTACTGATATGGGGCAAGCTCTACCAAGCCCTCTTGAACACCAGATGGCACCACCACCATAACATTTCCAGTGGGTTTGTTTTGAGTAATCTGTCGGTACCTACACAATCAGACACAGCAACTGTGTCAGGAGGGTAGGAGAAGCCAGAGCTGTGTGAAACACAGTAAACGAACTAACTTATAATGTCAGTAATGAATAGAAATATGACATCTGTGTCACATGTTTTTATTTTTTGTATATATATTTGCACTTAATGTGAAAGAAGCAAGCAGGATGTGTTTTGGGTCATTCCTCAAGTCTGTCTTCAGGCGTCATTCCAGTGTTAGGACGAGGTTTATGTGATCATGCTCGTTGATGTGATTTTGTATCTTCATTTCAACCGTCTTCATCTCTACAGGGAGTGAAGATCCACCTGCGCACTCTCGCTCCATCATCTCTCCTCCCCTCTGTGTTTTTCTTGCAGTCACTCATATCTTATGGCTTAGAAATTAAGCTACTCTGTGTATATAGCAGGCTCTTAAATGTCTTTAATGTTCTGAAACAGCTGTTTTTTCTGTTTTCCCCCCTCAAAACGGAGTAAGTTGAAATGTGATGCAAAAAGTGGAAATTCCTTGTCTTCCAGAAATACTTGTGTCCCGGAGCAAGTATTAGGAACAACCCAACCCCCCCCCCCCCCCCCCACCCCACCCCCAAGTATGGAAGTTGTAGTCTGGTACCCAGTTTGCACATGCTAAGGTATGTCAGTTACCGTAAGGTTGTGTTACAAACTGAAGCCCAACGTCTTTTCAGCGTTGAGAGAAGTTCATTGTATGTTAGCTATTTTGGTCCAGTGTTAAAGGGGAATAGTACTCAGCCTGTGGCTCTCGGACTAGTAATGTGTAAACATGAACAACTTCCTCCTGAAGCCAGGAGACTGGCTGGAGTGGTTTTTGATGTGACTGGTCCAGACCATGCATTTGTGCTGTAGTGGTATTCTCCTTTAAGGACCTGCGTCAGGCTTGTGATATGAAGTGTAAATCTTATTTTATTTTTTATTTTTATTTGAAGATCAGTTAGTGATCATAGTACTATAACTAAGCCAAGTTTGTTATTGTATAATATTTACTGTAAAATGTAGAACATTGAATAACTATTAAAATTTCCTATAAAAGGAACCTTGTTTCTTAATTGTCCTTCAAAACTGAGTGCACCCAGTAGTTGCTAGCCCCACAGCAACTACCACCAAGGAGCCCTTGAGCAAGGCACTTAACCCTTAGCTGCCACAGTAGAGCTATTTGGTATGCATTTCAGGAAGACTAGCTCAACCAGGCAGCTGTGTATCCCCTGTGCTCCAAAGTAGGGTGAATGTTTATCCACTGTGCTATAACGTAGGATGAATGTTTATCTCCTGTGTTCTAAAGTAGAGTGAATGTTTATCCCTTGTGCTTTAAAGTAGGGTGCATGTTTACCACTTTTTCTATAAAGTAGGATGAACTTTTATCCTGTATGCCCTAAAGTATGATGAATGTTTATCCCTTGTAGGGTGAATTTCTATTCATTGTGCTCTAAAGTAGGGTGCATGTTTATCCCTTGTGCCCTAAAGTAGGGTGAATGTTTACTCTATTTGCTATAAAGAAGAAGTTGCCGTTGAGAACCAATGGTTCTCGAGCCGTAACGGCACATGGGGCAGGAGCCTATCTCCTGTTTCCGTAGCGTGAGGCAGCTTGATGTACACCCCTTGGACATGACACTAGTATGTCGCAAGGACTTCCCCCCAAACCAACCCTTGATGCTGAGTGTCAAGCAGGGAGGCTATGGGTACCATTTTTAAATAGTCTTTGGTATGACTTGGCCGGGGCTTGAACTCCCAGCCTTCTGAACTCAGGGCGGACACTCTACCCACGAGGCCACTGAGCCGGCTATAAAGAAGGGTGAATGTTTATCCCTGTACCCTAAAGTAGGTTGAATGTTTATGTGCAGGTTATTATCTGACTGCTTAGATACACAGAGCACATACACAGTGCAACACACAAGAGGGGCTGAGCTTGGCAGGGTAAGTTATTTTACCAGTAGTCTTGCATAGCCATAGCCCTCTCTTCACTACGTTAGCACTGTGCCAGCGCCGGAGAGAGGTCTGGCTGAACCTATTATCATTCCGCTATAGTACTCCTGAGCCACTATCGACACAACATATAACATACAGTATATACACTTCTCAAAGAAATAAAGGGAACACAATCATTACAATGTAACTCCAAGTCAATCACACTTCTGGGATATCAGCCTGTCCAGTTAGGAAGCAACACTGATTGTGAATCAATTTCACCTGCTGTTGTGCAAATGGAACAGACAGCAGGTGGAAATTAGTGGCAATTTGCAAGACAACCCCTATAAAGGAATGGTTCTGCAGGTGGTGGCCACAGACCATTTTCCTGTCCTCATCTTTTCCGGGTGGTTTTTGATTACTTTTGCATTTTGCCAGTGCCCTCACCACTTGAGGTAGCATGAGGCGGTGTCTGCAAGCCACAGAAGTTGCTCAGGTAGTGCAGCTCCAGGATGGCACATCAATGCGCGCTGTGGCAAGAAGGTTTGCCGTGTCTCCCAGCACAGTGTCAAAAGCATGGAGGAGATACCAGGAGCCAGGCCAGTACATCAGAAGAGGGGGCCGTAGGAGGACAACAACCCAGCAGCAGGACCGCTATCTGGTCCTTTGTGCAAGGAAGAACAGGAGGAGCTCTGCCAGAGGCAGAGCCCTACAAAACGACCTCCAGCAGGCCACTAATGTGCATGTTTCTGCTCAAACTGTGAGAAGCAGACTCCATGAGGTTGGTATGAAGGCCCGACGTCCACCAGTGGGGCCTGTGCTCGCAGCCCAACACCGTGCAGCCAGATTGGCATTTGCCAGAGAACACCAGGATTGGCAGATTCGCCATTGGCACCCTGTGCTCTTCACGGATGAGAGCAGGTTCACACTGAGCACATGTGACAGACGTGACAGAGTCTGGAGACGCCGTGGAGAACGTAATGCTGCCTGCAACATCCTCCAGCATGACCTGTTTGGCGGTGGGTCAGTGATGGTCTGGGGAGGCATATCCCTGGAGGGCCGCACAGACCTCTATGTGCTAGCCAGAGGTACCGGGATGAGATCCTCAGACCCATTGTCAGGCCATATGCTGGTGCAGTGGGCCCTGGGTTCCTTCTCATGCATGACAATGCTCGGCCTCATGTGGCTGGAGTGGGTCAGCAGTTCCTGCATGACGAAGGCATTGATGCTATGCACTGGCCTGCCCGTTCCCCAGACCTGAATCCAATCAAGCACCTCTGGGACATTATGTCTCGCTCCATCCACCGACGCCACATCGCACCACAGACTGTCCAGGAGTTGACTGATGCCCTGATCCAGGTCTGGGAGGAGATCCCTCAGGAGAACATCCATCGTCTCATCAGGAGCCTCATCAGGAGCATGCCCAGACGTTGTAGGGCGTGCATACAGGCACGTGGAGGCCACACACACTACTGAGCCTCATTTTGAATTGTCTTGAGGAATTTCCACAGAAGTTGGATCAGCCTGTGATCTGATTTTCCCACTTTTATTTAGAGTATGAATCTGAATCCAGACCTCCATGGGTTGATTTTGATTTCCATTGATCATTCTTATGTTATTTTGTTCTCAACGCATTCCACTATGTAATGAATAATGATTCAACTGGAATATTTCATTCATTGAGATCTAGGATGTGTTGTTTAAGTGTTACCTTTATTTTATTAGCAGTGTATAACATGACATACAGTATATATAACTGACCTCTGCCCTCCCAGTCCACGGTCTCTCTGCCTACCTGTCTTCTGTCCTTGGCAGTATCTGTCATGTGTAAGTAAGTCCTCATGACAGATTGAAGAGAGTTTGAGGTTTATATTGACAGATGTGATGATGCCAGAGGTGATGAGTCATCCCTTGACACGCCTCATCGCTCAGCAGACGGGTTGGTACAGAAACGGGAGAAACACACTCAGCTAATCACAGGTGTGTAAATCCCAGCCATCGCTGCAACACCATCAGTGCCACATGAAATTATGAGATGGATGCAAGATGGGGGGCCTGTGTTTTATCGCTATGCTTTTACAGGATTAGTGTTAGAGTGTAAACTGTGAACTGTGTTGTAACGGTTCGGCTTAGTAACAGTTAAGAGTTAGTAACTGGTGAAATCTTGGAGTGGAGTACAGGCAGAAAAGATAATAGAAATAATATCAAATTAGATAAAATCATATACAATTATAACATATAATATACAATATAATAGAACATCCAATCCACTTTATTTATAAAGCACATTTAAAAACAACCAAATTGACTAGTGCTGTACAAGTCCCACAACATAAGATAAAAACATAAAAAATTAAATAAAAGCACACTATGAAAACATATACAATATGTCACATAAAAAAGGCAGGTCTCTCAAAAACTGTTTAAACACCAAAAGCCAGAGCAAATAAATGTGTTTTGAGGCGTGATTTAAACACTTGCAGAGTGGGGGCCTGCCTAACATGCAGTGGCAGCTCATTCCAGAGCTTTGGGGCTGCCACAGCAAAAGCACGGACTCGGGAACAGCCAAGAGGAGCTGGTCAGAGGACCTGAGGGACCTTGGAGGAACATAAAGTTCCAGCAGGTCCGATAAGTAACCCGGTGCCAAGCCGTTCAAACATTTAACACTTTCCGTGCCACAGGCACCGTCCGGTGCCCTGGAACCCCATTGAATGCCAACGCCCACTTCAATGATAGAGCTCTTGTGATGCCCACTAGTAGTGGTATCACGTTAATATCATTAGATTATGTGTCAAAACGGTGTGAACATACTGGTACAGGATTACCTCCATCAGAAACAAGGTAGAACAGTCATGTCATACTTAATGGACAACATTAATATAATTTGGTCAATAGGTGGCAGTATAGGACTTGTGTTTAGTAACTTCGCCTTCTAGGGAACTACTTTGCTACCTACAGGCGCACGAGGCGAGTTGATCCTCACAACTGAGAGGATTCAGAACCAGTAACATCATGTCCGCGCCTCCTTTTGTCCGTGACTAACTACAACCTGTTTCATAGGTGGGTAAATAATACATTACAAAACACACAGTCTCTGGAGCGTAACAGTAAGAAGCATTTTGTATAAAAGTATTCTGTACTTCTGTATGACAACTATTAAAGAAACTTGAACTTGAAACTTGAAACATAAAGGTTAACAATAATACATGCAATGTCGAGAGCCCAATGAGGTGATGTTTGAGTCAAGTTTAAGAAGTTTAAGACGACAAGTAAAGTGATTTAGAAGTTGACCGTCCATTGATGGTGCCATGTCTCGTGGTACATTCAAATAGAGTGTTGAAATACAATTTCCCATTAATCATTAAAGTGTCGGAGCTAAGTATCCAAGGGGATTATAAATGTTATGTTTGGGAAATATGTACTGTTTGAGTTGAAATGTTGTTTGGTTGCTTTTTTCTTTTTGAAGGTGGAGAGAGTAGCATTGCTAGTGCCACAACAGTTTTATTTGAGTTTCATAACAGTACATTGTACTAAGCAATTGTTGGCTCATTAGTTTGTGATTCACATGCACTAAAATTCACCAGAATGCAGGAAATTAAGTCTTTGTAACAAAAAAAATCCTGGTGGGGGACCCCCAGACCCCCGCTTAAAAAGTGGCCTGACTGGGGCTATATTTCGCGCTATATCTCCCGGTATGAATTATTTCCCCAGTCCGGCCCTGCCTACGGGAGACTGCATTTCGAAACTGGCCCCTACAAATGTCCTAACCCAGTTGTACAGTAAATGACCAAGTATGGCTTTGTCAATATTCCAATGTACAGTGTGTGTCCCCCCCCTACCCAACCCCCCCCCCACCTCCAATGTACAGCCCCCACCCGGCACCCACCCACCCAACCTCCCCCAATGTACAGTTTCTACGTCAAATGTATATACACTCTTTTTCCGGACACTTTTTGTATCACAAACAGTACTGTATTTGCAAATCTGATATACATTTACATTTACATTTAGTCATTTAGCTGACGCTTTTATCCAAAGCGACTTACAAGTTCTGTACGACAAGCCATCAGGAAGGGCACAACTCTATCAGCTGAGTAACAATGTTCGTCAAAGTGTTGAGTGCTACAGTGTAGGTTAGTTTATTAGGACAAGTGCATGACAGTATGGTTAGTTAGGGTTAGATCATTTTTTTTTTTCATTTTTTTTTTTTTAATTCAGATAATGGTTGAAGAAGTGCGTCTTTAGTCGACGGCGAAAGATTGGACGTGTTTCGGCTGTCCTAACTGGGGTGGGTAGTTCATTCCACCATTGTGGGGCAAGGACTGAGAATAGGCGACTTCTCTTTGATGACCCTCCCGGAGCTTGGATAGGAGTAGGTCTGAGGCGGCCAGAAGAAGCAGAGCGTAGGGGTCTTGAGGGTGTGTAGTTAGAGACCATTGACCGGAGGTAGGCGGGAGCAGTTCCCTTTGCCGCACGGTATGCTAGGTCAAGGGCCTTGAAGCGGATTCGTGCAGCAATGGGGAGCCAGTGCAGGTCCCTAAGAAGTGGGGTGACATGGGCCGACTTTGGTAGGTTTGAGATCAGGCGGGCCGCTGCGTTCTGAATGAGTTGAAGAGGCTTAGTGGCAGTGGCCGGGAGGCCAGCGAGCAGTGCGTTGCAGTAGTCGAGGCGGGAGATGACTGTTGATTGGACGAGGAGTTGGGTGGATTCTTTTGTCAGGAAGGGGCGGATCCTTCTGACGTTGCTCAGGAGGAATCGGCAGGTTCTGGTTGTCGCTGCGATGTGAGCAGAGAAGTTCAACTGGTCGTCGAGGACAACACCAAGGTTCTTGGCGGTCGGGGACGCGGTCACAGCTGCATTCTCGACTGATATGTCATAAATGTATAGATGTAGCAGTACTGTCTATCTGTATGTCATGTATGTCATATATGTTATGATGAATTGAAAATGGGGGACCCTGATGTAAACAAGACGAAAGTCTTTCTCTGGTCTGCATCCCCTTAACAATTGTATATATTGAGCTGTACTGTACTGTACCCATTCTGCAATCTGTTAATAAACTTTTCAATCAATCAATCAATGTATTAAAAGTAATGTAAAATAATTGAACTAAGTGATGGTATAATGTTATAATGATTGATTGAAGATTCTCATGAATAAATGAGTGCTGTTGTAATAAACAACTGAGAGGATTCAGAACCAGTAACATCATGTCCGCGCCTCCTTTTGTCCATGACTAACTACAACCTGTTTCATAGGTTGAACATATTTCTGCTATCAGGTGCCATATCCTGGTACCTGTAACACTCATATTTGCGAACGCATAAACTATATCTTAAATTATGGGTATAATATGGCCGTCGCTTATCAATGACTTGTTTGCAGTCAACATTGTCGAAACGGATTGTTTTTTAATCGGTTCATTTCCGTTTTATACCATTTTGAAAAACTCGTTTTTTGAAAGTTTCAGGAAAATATAAAGATTCTGTGATAATCGCCCTTTACTGGAATATTCTGGAATACACAAAAAACGTAACGCTAGATTATCGATAGTATGTGTACTTATGCACGCTATAGAAGCGGGCTGAAAAATCGAGTAACCATTTCCTGATCAGCACACACACACATAGGGCCCAAGTTGATATCTCTGTGAAAAAAGCTCTGATTATCCTAAGACTGGTCAAATAGATTCCTTACCTCAGATCAGATGTTCTCCAAAAAGATTATTCCAATTCCTGATCGCCATTCCAAATATCGATCGCGTTTATTGATGCAACGCTGGGTGGTCGAAACACCGATTCCACGCTGTTCTGATGGTCCACAATGAATCCGATCGGCTCGAGTTACATGCCTGAGAAGTAAAATGTGGAAGCAGGATTCCCCCCCCCCCCCCCCCCCCATGCGTTTCATTCAATCCAATCCAAAGGTGCAGTACCACAGGGAGAGATGATAGGGGGCAGTATTTTCCCAATGGAGCTCAGAGAGAGTTTGCAGTGGTAACGTGAGGCTAGATTGATGAAATATGAATTGAAATCGCTAATAAAAAAAAACTAGATCTCTCGTCGTTGGCACTCAACGTCGGCATGAACTAACGAGAAATCTCGTCGCTGGCACTCAAAGTGTTAAAAGCAAACGGTAAAACCTTAAAATCAATCCTAAAACGCACAGGAAGCCAGTGGAGGGAAGCCAGCACAAGGGAAATGTGCTCCCACTTACGTGTTCCCGTTAGCAGACGGGCAGCGGCGTTCTGAACTAGCTGCAAACAAGAGACATAATAATAATATCCCGCTCCCTACAGATGGGTGTCCCCCAGGGCTCTGTCCTTGGACCCCTCCTCCTCTCTCATCATATTCTCATATAAAGGCATTCTCATATCACTGCTATGCCGATGACACTCAATTCTTCCTCTCCTTCCCTCCCTCAGATATCTAAGTCTCTGAGCCGATCTCAGCCTGCCTGTCCGACATTTCCGCCTGGATGACGACCAACCACCTCAAACTGAACCTAAGCAAAACAGACTCACTTCACCTGATGGCCCAACTGCTCCTGCAATCAACAGTCATGTCTCGCTTTGACTACTGCAATGCACTGCTAGCTGGTTTACCGGCTACCACAACCAAGCCACTTCAACTCTTACAGAACGCAGCAGCCCGCCTGATCTCTAACCTACCAAAGTCAGCCCATGTTACCCCACTTCTTAGAGAGCTGCACTGGCTTCCCATTGCCGCACGAATATGCTTCAAGGTCCTTGATCTGGCATACCATGCAGCGAAGGGAACGGCTCCCTCCTACCTCCGGTCAATGGTCTCTAAGTAATGACACACGCTCTGTATCTTCTGGCCACCTCAGACCCACTCCTATCCGAGCTCAAAGAGAAGACTAGTCTGAGGACAGACTATTCTCTGTCCTCACTCCACAACGGTGGAACGAACTTCCCACCACAGTCAGGACAGGCCGAAACCCACCCAATTTTCCTCCTTCGACTAAAAACTCCCTTCTTCAATCAATATCTGAAACGAAGATATTTTTTTTCATTTTAGCAGTATGCACTCTGCTACAAAGGAATCTACCAGACCTATATTACTACCTATATGCTAATATGTCTATACTTACTATGCACTCAAAATTGTAGCACTCAAATTCAACACTATTTGACGGATTTAGCTGCCAGAGCTGTTGTGAACAATTTTTTTTTTTTTTTTGACATGACATACAAACATTTACAGTAGAAATCCACTATAAATCACAGGGCTATTACCGACATAATACTAACAATCATGACAGCCCGGTTTTTAAAATTAAAATAGATGTAGATTAAAGATTAAAGATATACACAGATTAATTACAATACAATACAACACATAAATGCTCTTGCTCGTTCCCCGCCCCCCCCCCCTCACCGGACCCCCCTTGAATACATCCATTATTCCGCTTGATACCAAGGATTAAAAGTTCATATAATGCTTTATCCTCTCCACCACTTCTAACCAGATTGCTATGCTGGCTTCATTAACACCTAGAATTCGTGCGGTAGATATATCTAGGTAAATCACATCAAGATAGGTAAGAATCCATACCCTCCGACACATTTTATCAGGTTGAATCCAGCGTGATGCTATTAGCTTTTTGACAGCCGTAAGACCGGACAAGATTATCCTTTTTATAAGTACAGAGTGTGATAATTGAGAGACATCATTCAGCAACAATACAGAAGGCATTACAGGTATTGTCAAAAACAAAAATCCTGATAATAGTGTGGTTATTTCTTCCCAAAATATCTTAACAGGCGGGCATTCCCAATACATATGCATAAATGTACCACTATCACCGTTTGTACATAAGGAACATCAAGAGTCTTGTTTAAGCCCCATACGGTTCAGTCGAATAGGAGTTAGGTAAGTCCTATGAATAAAATTAAGATTAATCTGTTGATGATCCGGGTTACGTGACGATAGCCGAACGTTTGCCCAGACTTCAGCCCAATCAAAATCTACTTCCAAGTCTGGTATATCCCTCCTCCAAACTGAGTCTAGGGGAAGGACTTCATACGAAGATGTAAGTAAGTGACGGTAAAAGTCAGAGACAAAACCTCTCGATGTCTCCCTTTCATAAAAGGATTTGTGATATCTGTGGTGCTCCAGTGGTACCTTTAATGGGACTCCATGAGCCTTCAAACATGCTAATAACTGTCTGTAGAAATAGTATGTGGAACTGGTGAGGTTAAATTTGTTATGTATATCTTGATAGCTACAGAAACCCCGTTCGTTGAAGATATCTCCCAATGTATGTATGCCATTCTTTTCCCATTTGGGAAATCTGATAGGTTGTTGTGCAATCAGGAGTGTATTGTTATTAAATATGGGAGTGTCTATGGCAGAGTTGTTGTACAGAAAAGCATCAGCTAAATGACTAAATGTAAATGTAATAGAATGGCAGTATATTCTATCTATAATAGTACACATGGTATACATTATAGTAGCACACCGCACCAGTCCGTGCAGTGTTCAGTAATTAAGAGTCAGACAGTCCTAACAGTTCTCAAGTTCACCAGTTAGCTCTCTCTATTGACAGCAGTCCATTCCCACGGTTGTGGAGCCTGATGGCCACTGGCACGAAGGACTGGCAGAGGCCATTTGTGGTGTCGAGGGGGATAGTCTGTGTTTGAACATGCTCATCATCTTGGCTAGCTCCTCAAGTTCAAGTTTGTTTTTATTTGTCACATATAAGGTACATGTACATTGCAGTGAAATGCTTGGTTCTGTATGAGTCCCTGAGAATGTGCGTCATACAGTAAAAAAGTAAGTAAAAGAGCTCCCGTAGCTCACTGCATATCTCTGCGCTATTTCTGCGTCGGGGAAAACCGTGCTCGTCACGGATCTGGGGGACACGAGTTCGATTCCCGGACCCGCCGTCATTTCTCAGAATGTCTTCCCCTGCTCTACATCCCATTTCAACCTGTTTCTGTCGGTCATGCTTGATCAGAAAAGCGATAAACGCTAAAAAATAAAGTAAAAAAAAAAAAAAAAAAGAGGAATAACACTATACAATATACAAACTAAAGTACAATCTTAAGTACAGGGGGAACTGAATCTGAATCTAATCTGAATCTGAATACAAACTAAAGTACAATCTTAAGTACAGGGGGTGGGAGGGGTTCTCCAGTATAGCGTCCAGCTCGCCTGTTATTTTTCTACAACGGAGTTCGGCGATTTGCGAATCTGATTGGCCAGTGTCATTTCTGGTCATGTGACATGTACGCCCAATCGTGGGACCGCAAGTTTCTACACTGGTTAGGCTTAGGCGCTCGTTCGAAGTCGGTTAAGGTTAGAGTTTGTCTTAGAGCATGGCGATAGAACGCCTGCCCTGATTCCGACGGTTAAGCTTAGGCACTCTTTCGAAGTTGGTTAAGGTTAGGGTTAGGGTTAGGCGATAGAACGCCAGGTGCTTTGCAGGCTGTTCGACGCGGAAATGGGCAAAGACACAGCTCGTCACGCTATTGGGCGCACATGTCACATGACCAGAAACGTCAGTGGCCAATCAGATTCGCAAATCGCCGAACTCCGTTGTAGAAAATATAGACGCGTCCAGCTCATCCTCCTCCACCACCTCTATTTTGACCAGTTAGACTCCCAGCGAGCCTTCCTCACCAGCCTGTTCAATTTGTAAGTGTCTCTTGAGTTGATGTTACCACCCCCCAGCATACAATGGCGATTCCGATTACTTGTTGTCAACCAAGTCGATTCTGGTGTATTTACTATTTTGACATGACTTAAATCAAAATCAAATCAAATTTATTTGTAAGGCCCGACGTGCCCTAGATACCCTGTTGAGTGCCAACGCTCTATTCAATGACAGAGCGTTCACATTTGTGAACGCATAAACTATATCTTAAATTATGGCTATGTGTCTAATACGACCGTCGCTTATCAATGACTTGTTTGCAGTCAACATTGTGGAAACGGATTGTTTTTTAATCGGTTCATTTCCGTTTGATACCATTTTGAAAAACCCTCGTTTTTTTAAACGTTCAGAAAAAAATAAAGATTCCACATGAATCGCCCTTTACTGGAATGCAGATGTTGTAGAATACACACAGCTGTAGTTTGTACCAGTACTGTTTTAACATGTTGTAGAATACACACAGCTGTAGTTTGTACCAGTACTGTTTTAACATGTTGTAGAATACACACAGCTGTAATTTGTACCAGTACTGTTTATGTTATAGAATGCACACAGCACACCTGTAGTTTGTACCAGTAGTACTGTTTTAAAATGTTGTAGAATACACACAGCTGTAGTTTGTACCAGTAGTTTTAACATGTTGTAGAATACACACAGTACACCTGCAGCACTGTTTTAATTTGATTTAACTGTAAATGGTGGATATGCTTAATGTGTTTTATTTGCATGAGAATATTTGTGGAACTCAAATATGTGACTGCATCCATTTGCAACCCTGTCTGTTTATGTGCTGCAGGTAGGCGTGTGCCAACTGTTTATGTGCTGCAGGTAGGCGTGTGCCAACTGTTTATGTGTTGCAGGTGGGCGTGTGCCCCTGGTGAGTGACAGGTGCATTGAGCCAACTGTTATGTGCTGCAGGTGGGCGTGGGCCCCTGGTGAGTGACAGGTTTATTGGTGACAGGTGCATTGCCATTGAGCCAACTGTTTATGTGCTGCAGGTGGGCGTGTGCCCCTGGTGAGTGACAGGTTTATTGAACCAAGACGCGTCGCAGAGCCGTCATGAAATATAATGAGGTTTGCTGCTGACTCAGCTGTTCTGGTCTCTGACATTAAATTAAAAACACTGTCATGAAAGATCATGGACCCTTTCTCTATTTTATTTTGAACAGAACTATGAACAACATATAGGCCTATGTAAGTAAGTATACTTATTTATTTTATCTTTTATCTCTTTAGGTTGTTTTGAGACAAAAATAAGTATACATTTTAGAGAAAGAATGAAGAAAATACCTAAGATAGGCTTCTCTAATGATCCAGGATATATCTGTCTGTCTGTCTGTCTGTCTGTGTCTCTCTCTCTCTCTCTCTCTCTCTCTCTCTCTCTCTCTCTCTCTCTCTCTCTCTCTCTCTCTCTCTCTCTATCTCTCTCTATCTCTCTCTCTCTCTCTCTCTCTCTCTCTCTCTCTCTCTTGTCGCCTGTCATGACAACAGCGAGGCGGGGTGCGAGGACTCGACCCCACCACGGCGGGAGTTCGTGCAGTGACAGCCGTGTCAAGCTGTCTTCATTAAGCTTAATTTAAGACTTCCGAAGTTCCGATCGAGAAGTTTGGCCTTCAAAATAAAATTCCGACATGCAATGTTTGCTTTGGATCAAGTCTATGGCAGTAAAGCAAAATAAACACAGCAATAGTTTCAGATTCTGATTTATTTATCACGTTATCAATAGGCCTACTTTACAGCATACAGGAGTTAAATGATTGGGTCTTGGCTCTTAATCAGGTTCATTATAAAGTGATTTAAACTTTCGTTGGACATTTTGGGGGATTTGCAAAACTATACATTTTTGGAAAGGGCATTGTATAAGGAATCAGAAAATCCACGTTTCCATTTGCCCAGATATCTATAAGGCGGCCATATTGGAATTTCCAAAATGGCCACCGTAAAATGTAGGTTTTGTAATATCTCGGCTTCAAAGGAGCTAGAATATTGATTTGAACTTCTAAACCTACATTTTCAGGGTCAATGAATCCAATGGGGGTAGTTACAAATCTCCTATATTTTACATTAACCCTTTGATGCATAAGTGGGTCGAAAATGACTGGGAGAAATGCAAGGGCCTGTGATTATTTTTTAAGTATACAAAAACAAATAGATTATTATCTTTCATCAAATAGTCTATAATAAATCATTATCGTATAATATAGATAAATATAAAATATCTATAAATTCAGTAAAAGGCCAATACAATTATAAGCTGATGCAAGGCCCACCCTCAAAGGTGCGAGGCCACACTTTTTGTCCCCTAGCAACGGCCTTGTTCTTCAGACTTCTTATATTCTCCTAATATTTGTTGTGGACCACACATAGCCTACTATATGTGAAGTGTCATCCCTCAACATTATTCTACACAACATTTTATACATGTAAAGTAAGTATTGTGTTCATTTTTACCTCAGACAATTTCAACAATGTCTATAACATCACATTTAAGCTAGCTACCATTACTATTGTGTCATTGTCATGTATCATCAAAATAAAATACAGTAGTTTGCTAACACTAGTTAGTTACTAAATAAGCTAGCTAACATTACTGTATAGTTTGTGTCATTCAGTATGTCATCAAATTAGCCTACATTATAGCTAACACTAGCTCGCTAACTAACTAAGCTAGCTAACATGACTACTGTATTATAGTATAATATATGTGTGTGTGTATTATGTATATATGTGAGTGTGTGCGATGTACAGTATCATGAGATCAATATATTAGGACCAAGGACGCGAGAAGTGGGGGTGCGACGGGTGCTCCAGCACCCCCTGCTGGCGGGGAGGGTAACTGCAACTGCAAGGTGGTTTTGGCCTTTATTCCATTGGAATACCGACGCTACTCAATGTCATAGAGCGGAACGGCACTGCAGATTTACCCTATTTAGTTGGAATTCATTGCCAGATCCATAGGGGCGCTGTCTCGATAATGCAGTGTTATTAAAACAGCGTGTAGCCGACTCATGAACCGGTTGGGATTCGAATAGACGCGGCCTGGAAGCGTCAACGCGGAACTGGAAATCCGTTGGTAAAATAAATAGCGGCCTGGAATAGTTTTTGTTTTGGGACAATTCGCAGTAAAGGAATATATCTGTCGGCGATGTTGTATGCGGGAACGAATTGCAGAGAGGGAGGACTGACTGAAGTGGAGAGTGTGTTTACTTGTGTCTCAGAAAAGAAATGTCTCATCTGATTTCTTTAATAATAATAACCTGGACTTGCTGCAGCATATGCATCAGGATATTCTGGACTCAATGGACATTCATGTTGTCATGAAGGAGTTTATTTCCACCACTCCTGAACGCAAGACCACCTTCTGTGTTTTACCGTCTTCGGAATAGGTAATGTGTGTTATTATCGCTCCTGCAGCGATTGTTGTTGCGACAGTGACACACACACACACACACACACACACACACACACAGATCCTGTGCGGTGTGCGAAACGAAAGTCCAAACGATAGTTGTTGCCGCTTGCCTCTATCGACAATAAATCTTCGTCTGATTAGAGAAAAAACTGCTGCATTTCGTGTGTGAACTGTCCACATGTTGGTGTTCAAGTTTGTCTGTTGTAGTGTAAAATATTGATCTTTCAAATGAATGGAAAATCACGAATGATGCGCTTCGCGCATGACGTTATTATTATTATTATTTATCTCCGACTCCCGCACCCCCAAGTCTGACCCACTTCTCGCGTCCTTGATTAGGACCCGTTTGCAAGGCTGATGGTACTTGCCAGGTCAAACCGAGACATCAACCAGAAAGAGGCCATAGGAAACTATGAATTCACTCTGACACCAAGGGCACTGTTCGCTCCTGATGGAACAATACTGCCATGTTATGACAAGTCCAAGTTAATCCATCTCCTTGAGAAATTGACAAGAGAAGATATGCCCCATGAAGATCATCAGCTGCCTCAAACTGGAAGTACTACCCACCAGGATGCAATGGATACAGGATTCACAGACCCCACATCTACTTATCAGCCAAGTCGAAAAATAGCACTGGTGGACGGCATGGTGCTTGTGCAGAGGCTGAGCACAAAACTAACCACTGTAGTGACAGTCAAGGATCTGAGTGGCTGCTTCAATGACAGACTGATGTCACTAACACAAGATTAGGATGAAATAATCCTTGTATTCAACACATATAGGACAGATTCTCTGAGGAGTGCAACCAGAGATAAACGAAGACAAGGAAAAGCTATCCAATACCAAGTCAGAGATGACACCAACATCAAACACATCCCACTGAGCAGGTTCCTCTCTCATGACCAAACGAAGGCCGATCTGACTGACTATCTTGCAGCCAAAATGCTAGAATACAACAGGGGATCCTCCAAGCTGATCATCACATCAGCTTCTGGGCACACTAGGAGCAACAAAGACCTACTCTTTGAAGGAAATAACAAGGAAGAAGCAAACACACTGCTGATCCACCAAGCTGTGCTGGCAACACACCGAAACCCAGTTGATGCACAGTTGATGTTCTTCTCACCAGATACAGATGTTCTAGTCACAGCAAACTATAATCTCTTGCTGAAGAACACATTGATTTCGATGGCCTCTGGTGTTGTGCAGATTGAACCACTGTGGCGAGCTCTAGGAAAAGAAAGAGCAAAGGCTTTGCCAGCTTTCCATGCATTCACTGGGGCCGACAACACAGGCAGGTTCTCCCGTATAGGCAAGGCAACCTGGCTGCAGATCTATCTCAAAGCAGAGGAAGACATTATCAATGGTTTTCAGATGTTTTTGGATGAAGCAGAAGTGACGGAAGGAATGCTGTCCACACTGGCTTCCTTTGTATGTGCAGCCTACTCACCCAAGCGTATCAACTGTTACAACCACGGCCAGAGCCTCTCTCTTCCCTGCTGCTTCCATGCCCTTAAATGGCCAGCTTCCTACTCCAGCTTCCACACGTTGTCACCTGGGATCAATCGACGCACATGAGACTCGTCTGCTCATCACCGACTCTGATATGAGCCCTACGCTTCCTGCCACTCACTGTCCGAGTGTTGCTTCACCAGCCGTGGTACTAGGTCCCTCTCTCTACTGTTGCTTGCTCTCTCTCTCTGTTTAATCTGCCGTGCTCTAACTCTGTGTGTAGGACTACATGCTCCCAGCCTGCGTCTCACCCCGAAACACCACCAGCCTGAGCTCTCCCTGGGAATCACAAGGCCTGAACTCTTCCTGGGAATCACAAGGCCTGAACTCTTCCTGGGAATCACAAGGCCTGAACTCTTCCTGGGAATCACAAGGCCTGAACTCTTCCTGGGAATCATCAAGCCTGAACTCTTCCTGTGAATCATCTAGCTTGGACGTTCCTACGAATCACATGGAGTGACCTTCCTCTTGCCTGTCGCACATTCCAAACATTCTTTAACCCTGTCTGCATGGTACCTTTGAATTAAACAACCTAAACCGCCTCATTCTCCTCTCCCCTGTGTTCTGCTCTTGGGCTCAAGTTAACGCTACCCTAACATCAACATCAAGACAATCCCTGAACTGCGATATCATCTCTTCTGTAAACACAAGGCAGAGAGTGACAAGCTTCCTCCAACACATTGTGAAGTGTAATTTCACATTCTCTCTCTCTTTGTGAAGTCAGGATTTCTGTTTAAGACAGGGCACCCATTCATCTGGCCTGATAAGGTTGTCAAGGTCGCCTGCTAGCCTCCCAGAGTTCTAAGAATGCATCGAAGAAGGCGTGTCTATTTGACTGTGTTATAACACATTACACTTTTGCTTTTTGTCACTTTTACTCTGACAGACCTGTGATATGCACTCTGACAGACTAAAAGTCCGTCCGTACGGGCGTACTGTATATATATATTTTCTTCTCCAATAAACCTGTGTTCATTTAACGTGAGTATTCCGGCTGTCTTTTAGCTCCTGTTTCATTATTTCAGAATACCTGGTTTGCGGTGTGACGCTGTTTTGGACTGCCCGTGGAGAACCTGTGGTGGTTTGCATGCTCATAAGGCCAATCTCTTGTCTCTGTATTTTACTTAAGCATCCCTGGAGACGTCAAAATCCACCACAACATGGATCTCTGAAGCAGCATATCTTGAGGGTCCATGTACAAACCAGGGTATGGGCACAGGCAGCCATTGCTCTGTAAGATCCGCAGCTGGACCCCCTGCACAATGGGTACTTCAAAGACTCAGATGGCATGAAGCCAACAACCACAGAGGTCCTCCCAGCCCCGAAGGCCATCATTGAGATGGTCCAATGCAGATGTAAAGCTAACTGTTCTTCTGGAAGATGTTCCTGCAGAGCTAAGGTAGCCAGTGCCAGAACGACGATGATTGCCGTGATGGATGATGGTGATGATGATGTATAGTTGTGTATACATTCACATGTCTAATGAAGAAGGTTGCTTCTTTTCTGTGGTCATGAATCTCATGATACTGAAGTTGATGTCAGTTGCCAATCAGTTAATGTCAAAGTCCTCAATAAAAGTTATGTTAACATGCACTTTGGTGAGTTCTACCTTGTTTTTGTTGGCACCATTGGATTCCTTGACCCTGAAAATGTGGGTTTAGCAGTTCAAATCAATGTTCTAGCTCATTTAGAAGTCGAGATATTACAAAACCTACATTTTATGGCGGCCATTTTGAAAATTCACCTGAGCAAATGGAAACATGGATTTTCTGAATCCTTATACAATATCCTTTCCAAAAATGTATAGTATTGCAAATCCCCAAGAAAATCCAATGAAAGTATATAGTGAACCGGAATATCCTCTGCCTTGTAATTAAGTCAAGTGTTCCTTTATTAATCCCCTTGGGGAAAGTCAAGTGCCATAGCACCTGTGTCATCTGCACACTTTCCCAGGGTGGCACTGAGATTACCACCCCCTCTTTCTATAAACCTGGATACAGATTCAGAGGGCAGTGAGATCCCACCGCTGCCACCAATATAACCGAGTGGATTTAGAATCTGGGAGCATAGGATCCACAGGCGGCTGCACTAACCAGCTGAGCTAAAGAGTCAGACCCATTAGCAGGTGCTGGTTGACATGCAACCAACTCGTTAGTCGTTTACATCTATAATAAAATAATAACGTCATCAACATAATGGTTTATCCATTCTCTTTTACTAACGTATTTCTTATTCTACTCCAAAATATCACAACAGGAAGTGGGACAGAGGTGCGCACATGCTCACAACCCCCAAGAGGGCACTAAACTGAACTCCATCAAATAACTTCAGTGTCAATAACAGAATAACACAATAAATAAATGGCTTACAATAATATACCTTATTTAATACAATTTATATATTATATTTGATCATATGGGAACTTTTATTCTGAAATTGTAGTACATTTCATACCGGAAGTAGACTTCCTTTAATGAAGCTGGCTTGACGCTGGTTGCCATGACCGTGGAGCAGAGGAGCGACTACTAGTGAAGCCACGCGCTGCTACAGAACGAGCTTTTTCTGCAAACCGGTAAAGACTGATGACAGACTGCTGCTACAACAGACAGACAGACGGACGGACTACTGCTACAACAGACAGACAGACACCTGTTTCCTCTGTAAGATAGTCAACTTGTTGACAGATTGAGACTCATTCTCAACGATCTTCTGAGGTAAGAGATTCTATTTCACATGTTTATTTTTATTTTTTTATATATAACCAGTCACTATTTGTTTTTAGTTGGCAAAAGCAGGAGGGTTTTTAACATATTAGATAATACGATAAGACAAGATCAATAAAGGGGGAAATAATGTGTGAGATGTAAATTATGTAAATTGTACGTTAACCTGCTACTAGCCTACATAACATGACCTGACCTGACCTGACCTGACCTGACCTGACCTGACTTGACCCGACAGACATATTCAACTGATCATGTATGTTTGCTGTTTCCAGGCTGTTGAAACCATTAAACCTTCTGCATCATAACCTCTAAAGAGGAAGCTTTTCAGTTACTGTATTGTACCCATTCTGCAATCTGTTAATAAAATGTCCAATCAATCAATCAATCAGTTTTGATTCTAGTTTCAGGTCTGGTGTTAGAAGTATACGCTGGTGGCGTGTATCGCTTCCGCAACGGAATTCGGTTTCCTGGTTCCTCTGATTGGCCGCGACCCCCACGTGACCCGCCCCCCTATCCACCGCAGCGGCAGAGAGCGGCCGCGGACTGGCTCGCTTCCTCAATTTATACGCATGGAAGTATTGACTGAATGAATGAATGAATGAAAACTTTATTTAACAGATTGCAGAATGGGTACAATACAGTACGGCTCAATACGCAGACCTGAGAAAGACGTTTGTCTTGTTTACATCAGGGTCCTCCATTTTCAATTCATATAGAACGACGCAATATTTTATTTGTTTGTCATGACAAACCAATTACATAATCCAACATATGTGTAAAGGCACAACATATTCCAGTTAACGATATCTTTTTTTAATGATTTGTTACGGCGCAATCAATACTTCCATGCATTCGGGACTTCCATGTTTGGGGGTATTCATCAGACAAATCGGATGCGGGGATTCGGCTCCCATCAGGCGGGCGAGAACTGCAGGTTTTCAGCCTCTCCCCTCTCTCCTGGAGCTTAAGGGGGAGCTTAGTACGCCTGCCGCGGAGGAGGTGGCTACAACATCAACACACAATGTGACTACATGCAGTCACTGTGTGTTGGCGTAGCCAGCGGGTAAATCGCGATTTTTTTATTTGTTTGTCATGACAAACCAATTACATAATCCAACATATGTGTAAAGGCACAACATATTCCAGTTAACGGTATATTTTTTTAATGATTTGTTATGGCGTAGTCGTTCTATATGAATTGAAAATGGGGGACCCACAAGACAAACGTCTTTCTCAGGTCTGCATCCCCTTAACAATTGTGTGTATTGAGCCGTACTGTATTGTACCCATTCTGCAATCTGTTAAATAAAGTTTTCATTCATTCATTCATCAGTCAATACTTCCATGCGTATAAATTGAGGAAGCGAGCGCGTCCGCGGCCGCTCTCTGCCGCGCGCGGCGGATAGGGGGGGCGGCACACGTGGGGGTCGCGGCCAATCAGAGGAACCAGGAAACCGAATTTCGTTGCGGAAGTGATACACGCGTCCTGCTGTTGGTTCTGTTTTTGTTTTTTTTAAACTTTGACCAGTCAGCTGGTTCTTTTAGCGTTTATCGCTTTTTCTGGTCAAGTATGACCGACAGAAACAGGTTGAATGGGGTATAGATCGGGGGAAAGACACTCTGAGAAAATACGGCGAGTCCGGGAGTCGAACTCGTGTACCCCAGATCCGTGACGCGCACGGTTGTCCCCGACGCCGAAATAGCGTTCGAGGTACGCGGTGAGCTACTGGAGCTCCCCTTTTTGGTTCTGGTTTTAGTTCTGGTGTTAGAAGTCTGTTCTGGTCTTGGTTCTGGTTCTGGTATCACTATCAGGTCTTGATTAGTGATTCATTCAAAATAATGATCCGTTCTAAAACAGGAAATTACATTTATAATTCCTGTGATGTTGGTCATTAAATAGGTCATTAAATCAGTGGAGCTGCTCATCAAAGACATAATCAAGGGAATCAAGACTGATATGTGATGTCATCAGAGACCGGAACCCTGTGAGTTTTATTGAGTTTTACTTTCTATCAGTTTTAAAACTCATGAGCCAGACAGTCAGTCAACGGTTTTCTGTATGATGTCAGATGAGAGACTTGTTACACACAGAGGCTGATGAAGCTGGAATCAGGATTGCAGAAACATGGAACATTTAGCAATGTACCTAAATGGTGCATTTATATAGCGCTTTTATCCAACGCGCTTTACAATTTTGTTCCTCACATTCACCCATTCACACACCGACGGTGGAGGCAACCATGCAAGGTGCCAACCTGCTCATCGGGAGCAATTAGGGGTTAAGTGTCTTGCTCAAGGACACTTCGACACACTGCCCGGGAGGAGGGGGAATCGAACCGGGAACCTTCCGATCACCAGACGACCATTCTACCTCCTGAGCCACTAATCAAACCAGATGCCTAGATATTTGTATTCTGTAGCACTTGATGTCAGACCCATTCACAGTTATTACGATTAATAAGCGCATCTTGCAGAGCATTAAATGAAAGTTGCAGGTTCTCAATGGCTAGTCAGCAATACAATAGTGTCATCCGCATAAAGATGAACTGGACATCCACTCAAAGATGAGACAATATTATTGATAGAAGTGTTAAATAAGACAGGACCCAGGTGTTTACAGCTAAAAGCTTGGTTCATAGTTATGATGCTGACGTCCTCATTAAGTATTTATATTTTAATGGTGTGATAATATTTCCACCAGGACACTGCACACTAAATAGCTAGATGTCATAGCTTCTAAAATGAAAGGTCTGTGCTGTGCTGGACTGTGTCTATTATGAAATGACAATTGGGCATCATTGAAGGTCCACGCTGGTCTGTCTATGACAATTGTGCGTCATTGGAATTCTGTTTATTTTCTAACTGGGCTTCAGCTATCAGCTCTTCAGCTATCAGCTCTCAAGGTACCAAAATGTGGCACCGATTGATATGACGTGAATCGTAATTCGGTCTGTACCCGTAAAAGTACTGAGTTCGGTACCCAACCCTATTAACCTGCTATTACTGCTTCTGATGTGGAATAATTTGAGCAGACTTTTTAAATTGTATTGCTATATTGTAGGGCTGACCCCTATTAGTTGACTAATCGGTCTATATGAGTTATAGATATGATATGCACTATGACTATGAGAAGGCTATGTGGACAAAAGACTGTGTGCGTGTGTGAATACGTGACGCGACACGGCCTAGGTCGGATTGTGCCGGAGCTCACGATTCTTCAGAAAATCCCAAAATGTTGTGCAATTCAGAAATATGTAGAAATTGATATTGGCAATTTTTTGTGCTTATTATTATACTTATTATTAAACATATTATTTATTTCTCCCAAGGTCGTCGGCCCGACATTAACAGCCGTCTGTTATAATCACATTTAACATGTTAAGCATTTTATGAGCAAACTAAATTCATTAAATTGGACATTTGAAAACGGTCTCGATTGTTCTTTACACTGTGTATTCAAGCTGAGAACACAAAGTATTTTTTTTTCTCCCCTCCCCTTTACCTGGAGACTAAAGTAAATGGGTGTAACCCAAGCGCCCCTACTGGTTGATACCATTAATATGGCACACACCCGGTACCCACTCTGCAGTGCAGAGAGTCCTAAGGGCTACACGCATGACCCTTTCTGTAAATAATTTACTATTTTATCTTACCTCATTTTATATTTTATTTTGATGTTACTACCTATTGTTACCATTCTTGTATTCATTGATGTTTCTTAACCTCGCCCATATTTTCAGAAAATACGCATAAAAGTACATACCCAAGTAAATGGAATATATGGAGAATATAAATTATTATTATTATTTTTTTTTCCATCTTCCAACATTGACCAGACATGAACAATGCAGCACCTCATTGAGATCAATTGTACAAAAAAAATCTAAGAAAATTAATAAAGGGAAGATGATTTACAGGGTTTTTTGTAAATTTAGTGAATTTTGCCATCCGGACACATGCAATTTGAAATATGAATATAGAATATAGAATATCAGGCCTATAATCTGGATCAAATCTTCAAAACGGGTAGTTCAAACCGACGACACAGGATTGGGATCAGTTTGATCCCAAAAAACTGGATTATCTTGATCCCAGTGGATTACCAGAGCAAAATGTACTATACAATTTATAAAAAAATACGTTTCAATATGTAGAAGGGTGGATTATCCCTGCTTGTGGGAGTAGTAGTACACAGACACTGGGTAGTAGGATACTATAGAATTGGACCTATATGTACCCCCGTCTTTGGCCCGGAACGTCGTTCTGGAGGGCTTGCAGCAGGAGTGGATGGGGCCCAGGATTTACTAACCTGGGGACTGGTACTCTGGTCTCCCTCACCTTCCAAGGCGGTCAGCAGTAGCTCCCCACACACTCTCACTTCCCCCAGTACCTCCGACAGCCCTCCCACACCCAGTGATTGTCAGTTCAATAGTATTATTGGGCTTCCCTTTAAGCAGTACCCTTCCTTGACCACCTGTATAGACCCTTCAAATGCTATTCTGTGAATGGGGTGTAAGGGTTAAATAATTATGCAGTCACAATATTTACCCAGGGGTTAGATTAGCAAATGGAAGAAACAGACACACACACAGTGCTCCCAATAAGGTCTACTTTGTATTGAAGCCTGGGCAGGTTATCAGTTACAGATAATACTTCAGATTTATTCATACATGGCACCGGGTGCTCTCACTGATAATGTAGGGGAAACTATTCCCACCATAGGCACCGCGTGCTCAATACATTAATAACACCCCGCTTGTACTAGGGGAGACCCAGGCATAAAGTAGAGAAACATTGGGAATTCAAATAACAAGAATAATAAAATACCAAAAGAAAAGCAAGTAAATGTGGGCCCACGCTACCAAAATAAAACCTACACTAAAGCCGGCTTGAATTGTTTGGGGTACCCCTTAGACACTGGTTGTTAGCGTTCACTTGAATGGACGTTGATGTGGATACACGAGGTACCATTCGTACTTAGCCAAGATGGCGGACCCACTCTTATCACCTCTCGTCCAGGTGACAAGATGGCGTCGGCGATCCCGCGAGCACAGCCAGCGGGCTGGGCGAACAGCATGGGCAATGGTTAGCTGGAGGTGCGTGCTGTGATGGCGACCTCTGCTGGTGGGAAGAGGCGTCCTCTGTAACGTCTGGGGAACGTCCACTGCTGGCTGTTGCTTGCTGCTGTCGCGCGAACTGCTAATACTGTTGCTACCCTAAACACAGCTAAACTTCGGGTCTGGATGCACACTCCTGCTATATCGGTTGTACTACTAACGCAACGTGGCTGACTATACCACCGGTCTTCAGCGCCGCGCGCCCGGTAGTCTACTGGAGTCAGACGGAGCCGTTAGCAGCATGCTAATACACCGCACACTTACTACTATAACCCGTTAACTATAGATGTTAGTCCCGTTAACTCTAGACGTTAGTCCTTCGTTCTGTATCGCTTACTCACACACTATCGCTGGTACTTCTAGGATAACCCGTCAACTAGCAAGTACTTCTTATCACCCGTTGCTCGTTCCAACGGGGCTCTCTTCTTATCACCCGTCGCTCGTTTCCGACGGGGCTCTTCAACAGCTCTCCTTCAACGGGGCTCGTTTGAGCACACGCCCGCTGTGACTGCGACTGTTCACGGTCAAGTCCACTGCCGAAGAGAGCTTCCTGGTCCTCTCGACCATAGATATCTATAGAACACTAGATAGCTTAAGGCGGAGTCACCAGCGTCACTGAACCGCCGCCATCTTGGGAGGGTCAGCCTTGAGTGAGAGTGAGTGAGCTACACAGACAAAAATACTCATAACTCGCTGAAATATTGATGGATTTACAAACGGGTTGGTTTGCTATAAACATCAAAGATGTAGTTATGATACTGCATACTTATAAAAAAAATCTTTTAAAGATGTTTTTTTTTACAAACCGCTGAATCATAGCCACGTTAATAATGCTTGTAATAAACCAAACCGTTTGTAAATCCGTCAATATTTCAGCGAGTTATGAGTATTTTTGTCTGTGCAGCTCACTCACCCTCACTCAAGGCTGACCCTCCCAAGATGGCGGCGGTTCAGTGACGTCGCTCTCCATTGGCCGGCAGCGCGGGCAAGCTATCTAGTGTTCTATATATATCTATGCTCTCGCCCCCAGGTAACTCCCTCTTCCTCGTTGCTTTCCTCTCTCCTCCGCTCCACCTGCCACCACTGCCACTCCGCCCCCTGCTGGCAACCGCCACTGATCCCACTCTAGGACCACTCCAGAAAGGGAGAAAAGGTGCTTCAATGTTATTGTTAGTGATCCATACTGAAGCCGGAGAAGAGTAGCACCTCACCTCGTCATTAGACTGGGCGAGCTATCCAAAGGAACACTGTTTATCACACTTTATACACACACAGGGAAAGTAACAGTTAGTTAGCACTTCTGAATACTTAGTAGAATATTCAGGCTGCTACAAATATAAATAAGATGGCAAAGTTTGTCAACTGAAATAATACACAATTATAGCCTTCATGGCAAATCAATACAAATGTTTATCTTTTGGTCACATTTGTGGTGGCGTATTTAGTTTTCAACCAAATGCTGATGACATAAATGTTTATGCTCATAAAAGTATCACAAATGTAATTTAGATTAAAGGGGCTATGCACTGCTATTCCTAGCACTATTTGGGCAACTTTACACAATTCCTGTTAGTCTATTGAAGACATTTGTAATTTTTTTTTCAAAAAAATTCATTGTTTTATATTTCTAATCAAGTACTCGAAACCATCATTTTTCAGCCTCGAGAAATCAGGCTGTTATGGCCTGGCTCCGCCCATAAGCACTTTGAGTGACAGTCAGACCACAGTCTGCACTGGTAGAGGGAGGGAGGGAGGGGGGGGGGAAGAGAGAGAGAGTTCAGTTCAGTTCAGAGTTTTTATTTGCCACATGGAATAATACAATCATAGTTTCTTCATTAAAAAATCATAAATAGTCATTCCATGGACAAAAGGAGCAGGAAGAAGAATAAATCTTATAGTTATATAGTTACCTGCCCTTTATTCCTAAACTAACATGTATTTTCTTAATGGTCGGCGTATAACCTTATTTACACAAATAATCATTTATACCATGAGAGAGAGAGAGAGAGAGAGAGAGAGAGAGAGAGAGAGAGAGAGAGAGAGAAGCCCCTCCCTCTCTCTTCCTTTTTTTCTTTCTATCACTCTCCCGTTCGGAGGTGTGTGTCGCGCGGACCTCCGTGCGGCAGGTCCCCCCCCCCCCCCCAAGTGCCCCCTCTCTCTCCCTCCCTCCCTCTCTCTTCCTTTTTTTCTTTCTATCACTCTCCCGTTCGGAGGTGTGTGTCGCGCGGACCTCCGTGCGGCAGGTCCCCCCCCCCCCCCAAGTGCCCCCTCTCTCTCCCTCCCTCCCTCTCTCTTCCTTTCTCTCGGCTCCCTCTCGGCTCTCTCTTCCTCTCGGCCCCGCAGCCCCACTCGCTGTCTAGTCTAGGTAGAATGGGGGCGGGCATTAGCTCCAACCACAGAGCCAATCGCATCACTGTGTCTATCCACAGCGCCCAGTGACGTGCTCAGGGACTTCAAATCAAAATGACCCGATTTACTAGAGGCACAGAGGGGGTGGGCTGAAACGGAGCAATTCGCCAATATGGTATTTAGACCCTAAAACACATTGATACGAACTCCTATTACTATAATACAATGCTAGAGACTGAAAAATGACATTTATAATGCATGGGACCTTTAAAGAAAAAATATCTTCAACAAAAAAAAATCAATCATCTGTCATCACTCATCACCTTCAGCAAACTGAAACCTCACTTACAGTAGAATTCAGCCCCTCAAAGCACGCCTGGATGATCAGCTGCCTTTGAATGAATGTTTTTTTGTTGATACCCTAGTGGGAGTATTTCTTTAATTACAATTCCATTGTGATTTGATGTCCTTTATGTATTTAACAATATAATTAGACATTATAGATGTCTCTGCAATGTGGTCCACGCCTTGTCTTAATTTCTTTTCATATCCACTAGATCAGGGGTGTCAAACTCATTTTCACAGAGGGCCACATCAGCATTATGGTTGCCCTCAAAGGGCCAAAGACCGTATAAATGTTAATGTAATGTAAAATAAATGTAGCTACACATTTACATATTGTTAAACATGGTGTTTCTGTATTTATTACTTATTCAAGTTATACATATTGCATATTCATTTGCATAAATGTAAAAATGTTAGCTTATGTTATTTTAACAAATAATTTTAGTTTATCAGAACCCCATATTACTCCACCAATCAATGATCAAACCATTCAAGTAAATAACAAAGAAGAATATCATCAAATACATGCTATGACATTAAGTTTGTTCAAAACCTTTTTGTCACAGTCAAGAGGGGCAGAACTAACAACTGTGAGCTGCAAAGAACACGTGGGACAGATGTAGCAGATGTTACAAAAACAAATGGCTGCACACAACCTTGCAGAGGCCATACATCCAACTAATGGAAGATAGTTTAATTAACTTTAATTAACAGATTGCAGAATGGGTACAGTACAGTACAGCTCAATACACACAATTGTTAAGGGGATGCAGACCAGAGAAAGACTTTCGACTTGTTTACATCAGGGTCCCCCATTTTCAATTTGTAATGAAATTGCTATTATGTGTCTGCATGAACACACAACTGTAACTGTACTCAAAAATAACAAAATAAGGGTTGTCTCAGTTCACAACTATATTGGTCAAGTTTTGGGTGGGACTTGTTTGCGTCCCTACAGGTTCTTATTCAATTGAGCGAGATGCTCGGTTATGTCACACAGCCAGTTTGCATCTGACAGTTCAGACAATATTTCTTCAACCCTTTGTTACCTATTCCGCCTGGATCATTTTTGTATTTTGGGCTGTAAAATTGTCAAAGAATGTCTGAGGAGTAAGTGCTTTTGGCTTTTTTCCTTTGTTACCTCAGATGTTCAACATACATGTATGTGTAAGAATGTGTAATAACTAAGGCTGTCAAAGTTAAAGCTTTATTAACGCATTAACCCACAATTATTTTAACACTGCTATTTTTTAACCCAATATTAATGTAATTTTTTTTTTTTTTTTTTTACCTGAGCTCTTGGGGGGCCACATCAAATGACATGGCGGGCCGGATTTGGCCCGCGGGCCGTGAGTTTGACACCTATGCACTAGATGGAGACAGATACGATTAAAGCACTGATATTCAGGATCTAGTAATCTTGAAAAGTCTGGATCAGGGTGATCCTATCCTGGATTGCTTTGAAATACCGGGACAAAATCTGGCCGAGTTGTCTGATCCTGGATCACAAAAAATGGGATTTAAAAATCTGATTGGATCAGATAGGGATTAAAAGTTTTGAACTCCTGGGCCAGGGTTTCCGTTAGAAAAAATTGTTGCCGGTCTCAGGGTCCGGTAGATTTAAATCTACCGGTCAAATGAGAGAAATTCCGGTCAGAGTTTATTGAACTTAAAAACAATTGATAGGCAGGCTATATAAAGAATGACATCCTCAAGGCATGTAGATTTATAATATTTTAACTTAAAACTAGGCTACTTTTGCGTATACAGTCATTATATTCCAAATAAAATAAGTCCCGAGACTCCGTGCTGCTGCCGACTTTAAATCAAATAGGTGTCTGTGGGCAGTCGCCCGACATTAATAAACAGCAGTCTGTTATAATCACATTTTTATGAGCTAACGAATTCCGTTATATTGGACATTTGTATTAATTATATCAAGCGAAGAACTGAGAAATTTAGCAGAGAGAGATGGCAACATTATCGTGGGTTTGCGTGATGACTCTCTCCACCTCCCAACAACTTATTTGCGAGAGTATGTCGCTGCAGAGCAGCAGATTCAGCTGTTTTCAGGCTCTATCTTGGGACCGCTCAGCAGCGCCCCCCACCCAACAGCTGAATTGCCAATGGCTGAATTGGAGTACTGCACTGTGCCGGCTCTGCAGCTGTACATGCACTCGCAAACCCAGCACTAAGCTCTCGCTGACAACATTATTATACCTGCTTGGTGAAGCAACGATGAAACAAATGTAATGATTGTTTCGTTCATCGCATAGGCTATTTAATTTTTGCCTATTTTAATACAATTCAAATAATCAAATTGTGCTTAGAGGGAATTATTTTCACCGGACATTAATACCGGAGAGATTAAATATGTCGGACTTCAACAGATTTTGCCGGTCAAATACCGGTAATTACCGGACAACGGAAACCCTGTCCTGGGCCCTGGGGATAGAAGCTCCTTCTGAGTCTCTCTGTACTGGCCATGAGACTCCGGTAGCGCTTGCCTGACTGCAGCAGTTCAAAGAGGCAGTTGTTTGGGTGGCTAGAGTCTTTGACTATTCTCTTAGCCTTGGCCAAAGCGGTGGATCTACTCCAAGAAGTCAAAGTAAGAAATGTTACGTTATCATAACATATATTGACTGATAACAGCGGAGGTGGAATTCTAGCTAACATTATGTGCTGGAAAAATCTGTGATCTTTAAGTATAATGCAGTTGGTTGATTGAGATGACAGACAAATATTTAATAGACAAATAAATGTCTGAGGTTGTAAAGAATATTATTTTAAAAGAAATATCAAGTACCCGAATGGACCTGTTATCTATAATCTAATATATTGTGTTGGACTATTTAACAGTGTCATCACATTGAGTATTTTTTTGATTCCTTTCATTGATTTCATGGTTAGGGACAACTAATTAGATATAATATTGCACACACAAAGGAGAGTTGAGAAGGATGTAGCTGTGGACACATGCACTCTCTCTCAGTATGGTTGTGAAGTATTACATCTGGCTCGTGGTATTAAAAAGGTCTTAAAGAGTCTTAAATTTAACTTGTTGAAACCTGCAGATTCCCTGATGTCATTTAACGTGCGTATCTAGCAGGCTGTCATTTAAGGTTACCATGGTTGTAATTTGTACCACAATTCTAAGTAGTTGATTTGAATGTGTTTTAACTTGCTGTGTAAAATATCACCCTGGTAACTTTAACTGTTTAACTACACCAGTTAGAGGAGTAGCCACATTGACATTCAAACGGTTGGTTTGCATTTCAATTGAAGTTTTAGTTCTGCAAGGCCGCAGGGCTGTAAGAGGCTCTAAGGATGGCAGTGTCTGTGCCGCCCATTGGTGCACGACGAGGACTCCGAGTTCTTTAATTACAGATGGCTGTTTATTGATGCAAATCACGTTCATCACCACCGTAGAACACTTTGGCCTTCTTGCAGCTCAATGGGAGTGGTTATCTTCAAAACTCTAGTACTTTAGTCTTTCAGCTTTGACAAATAAAGTGCATAAATCTGCTGCACTATCTTCTCCTACATGTCTGGACACGTTCTGCCAGATCTGCTCAAACTACGGCAAGTCAGAGCGTGAGACAGGACGTGATACGTCACAAGAGATAAAATGAAATATAAAAATAAACATGCGCCCTCTATAGGCGACAGCTGCATTTACACTCCCACCAATCACATAACATGTGATTTTCAACATAACCATTTAAAACATCAGGAACCCTTTAAACATTGGGAACCCTTTAAACAAACCAAATACACAAAAACAAAAAAAAGGTTTCAATGAGCCTTTACTCTGCTTCCAGTAATAGTACAGTTTTGTGTATGGCTCTCTCTAAATAATGTGGCTGAGATGTGCGTGCGCCTTTGTTGTCTAGTGTTGTGTCACTGACTAACAGCTTAACTCTTCTGACCCTATTGTCAGCAGCTAACTTCCACTGATTTCTTGGCAAGTTCTCATCTTGCTGGTATTTCTCCTGTCCTTGGTCCATTTTCTTCTGTGTTGCAGATTAAGCAGGTACTCCTTTCTCCACCTAGTCCAGAACTCATTTGACAGGAACTGAACTCTCTTCCATCTTTTCTGAAGATAGAAGTCTTCTTTCACAAACTCTCCTGGTTTTGTTTTCTCTCCTTGTTGATGAGAATGTCTCTCTCCTTGTTGATGAGGTCTCTCTCCTTGTTGAGAAGGGCTATCTCCTTGTTGAGAAGGTCTCTCTCCTTGTTGAGAAGGGCTCTCCTTGTTGAGAAGGGCTCTCTCCTTGTTGAGACGGGCTCTCTCCTTGTTGATAAGGTCTCTCCTTGTTGAGAAGGGCTCTCTCCTTGTTGAGAAGGGCTCTCTCCTGGTTGAGGTCTCTCTCCTTGTTGAGACGGGCTCTCTCCTTGTTGAGAAGGGCTCTCTCCTTGTTGAGACGGGCTCTCTCCTTGTTGAGAAGGGCTCTCTCCTTGTTGAGACGGGTAATGTATCTTCTCAATGATTCTATGTTATAGCTATATGATCTTTCTCTAATGTATAGTGGAATAGCTTACTCTGCTCGTTGTGTTTCCCGTTAAAGTAACAGTTCATTCAAATGTGGTCCTTTGGAAATCACGTGGAGGCGGAGACAGCGCTGCGGGTGAAAACGGTTCTGACCGTTGTTTTATTGGAATATCCAACAGCTTAAATTATCTGGTTCACAGCATCAATTATTTTCTATCTCTAATCAGCTTTTCCCGGAGGGCTTCTTAGTGGCGTCTCTTATTCTCGAACTGGTGGGGTGGATTCTCCGTCTCTGCTTTTCCGTTCTCCCTGCGTGTCTCTCTGCGTCTCGGTGTCTCCGTGTCTCTGTCTCACCTCCATCATTCAACCTGTAGGTTTTATAGAGAAGAGAGAACCCCCCCCAGCCCTTGCGCCATCCAGTGCCGTCACCCCAGAGAGCCTGCTTTCCTATTGGCTAGAAGGTCTCCCCTCTCAGTGATTTGGGTCTTGCGAAACAGCGTTACAAGGTGACCTTACAGAGGGGATATGAACTAGTTTCCTTTTAGAATGATTTACCCAAGTGTCCCTGAATGCGACCCTCATACAGATGGAAATATAGTACCCATTCAACCTAACAGTGGGTATCACAGAATGGCCTGTTTGGTCTGCTTAGCTAAAGTAAACAGAACTCGGATGTTGGCCTTCAGGCCGTCACTTCTTGACTTAAAAGTTTAGTTATTTGGCGCACCATCCCTGTTCGTTGTGGAGGAAGATGTGTCATCTGTTTGCCATTTGATCTGTTCTTATTTTTATGGCACTCTGGGCTTTTTCCTATAGCTGCTAGGTGAAGGGTGAAGGGTTGCACTATTAGCTTTTGACTGAATTCTCCTGTGGCCTTTTCCAGAAACCGCTAGATGATTTTAATCCCTCCTGTAATGCTTATACGGGTCATTTTGATCAATTTAATTTACGACAATCCCTTCTCTGAGGGGTCTACCCTCATTATGTAACCAGTAAATTTCAAAATCAAAATGATATAATATTTCCATAAAATATAAACAATTTTTTTTTTCTTTTTAATCCAAAAATCCAAAAAAATCCAAAATTCCACTTACCTCTTCTTCTTGCACAGTTATACACATTATCAGTTATTATTATGACATCCAGTCTAGGTCCGTCTCTTTATACAAAAAGATGATCGTACCATTCTCAGCTTATTTCGTTTAAGACTATACATTATCCATGTAATTACCAAATATGTCTATTTTGTGTAATGGACTCTGCAAGAAAAGATTTACCTCACACCAATATAAGACTAACAGTTCTAATAAAAACCCGAAGGAGACTTAAACCATAAACATATAAACACTGAATTTCTCCTTCGCAAAAGACCTTCTGAGGTCTATTTCCTCTTAGCTGCAATTCTACCAGTTATCCTCACTGAAACCTCTGAGGTCTATTGATAACCCTTTTTGGCCGTGTCTCTTCCGTTGCATTTGCGCTAATCGCTCTCTCCTCCAGCGTCCTTGGTTCCGCTGTTGGTACTCCGCCAAAATCCACAGAGGAAAAATCATCATTTTCCAATTCCAATTCATGATCTCCTCTGTCTGGCTCCCCATAATCGTCTTCATTCTCCCCTTCGTCGTGCCTTTCCTCCTGTTCTTGATCAATGAACAGGGGTTCGGATTCCAATTCTTGCCCATCTTGCAGGGCTTTTACGCAATGCGAAAGGTGAAACCACATTGAAGATCCTTTTACCTGTAGCGCTCTTTCCGTAGCTCTTACGACCTCGTACGGTCCTTCCCGCCGCGCGCCATACCACTTGCGTCTGAACACTTTAACATAAACGTAGTCCCCTGGTACTATCTGGGGAACATTCCGCCTATCCTCCTCCTCCTCTGTCTCTCGTTTACTAGAGACATAATCATAGATTGCCCCGTGGAGCTTTGACATGTACTTCACGTACTCACGCATCTCGTGGTCTAGAACATCCAAACTCGGACCTTTTCCTGCTGCGCGCAATCCGGGCACAACCATACATCGGCCAAACAACATTTCGTGCGGAGTTAAACGCAGGCCCCGGATCTCGCTAGATCTACAAGCCATTAATGCTAACGGTAACGCGCTCAGCCAGTTTAGACCGGTGTGTTGACAGATCTTAACCAATTTGTTCTTAAGTACCCCGTTCATGCGTTCCACAGCCCCCTGGCTCTGAGGGTGGTAAACGGACCCGAAACGCTGTTTTATCCCCATCTGTTGGAGTACTAAACGTACAGTTTTGTCCACAAATTCTTTTCCATTATCACTGCAGATTTTATCTGGAATTCCGTAACGGCTTACTACCTCACGGCATAAGAACTTAGCCACTGAGGCAGCATCCTTATGTTTAGTCGCGCAAGCCTCCACCCACTTTGAAAATCGACACACCACGACAAGAATGTACCTTTTTTGGTTAATCGGTTTTATCATGTCTACATAGTCAATCACAAGTTCTCTCATTGGGCCATTTGGGGTGGGGATGTGTCCCGGAGACACAACGATCCCTCTGCGTGCATTGTTCTTCAAGCAAATTGCACATCTACTTATTACACAATCAATCTGCCGTAGCAGGTTTGGCGCCCAAAACCCATACTCCTCAATTTTCCTACTCACCTCTCTCCGGTGGGCATGACAGAACTCATGCGCAGTTTGGATCAGCAGTCCGACCAGGCCAGTTGGTGCAACCACAAGTCCCTCATGGTTCCGCCACAAACCTGTCCCATCTCTACTAGCCCCCCTTGCTGACCAGAGATTTCTCTCCACCTGACTCGCCTCTTCCTGAAAGGTCAAAACATCTTTGTAAGTAATCTTATCTTCCAACTCCACCTCATGTGTGATAACCAATACCTTACCTGCTCTGTCCGCACCTGTCACTTGCTTGGCAGCGACATCTGCCATGTTGTTACCTCTGGTCACCTTAGACTCATCAGACTGATGGGCAGCACATTTGATAATCGCAATTCGTTTGGGTTTCATTATTGCTTCCAACAAATCGGTTATCTGACTACAGTGTCTTATGGCGGTACCATCTGCTCTCTTAAAACCTCGCCCTTTCCACACCGCTCCGTAGAGAAAACTGATATTCTGTGCGTAGCTACTATCCGTGTAGATATTACAGCTCTTGCCTTCTGCCATTTTGCACGCTTCAGTCAGAGCGACTAGTTCCGCCAGCTGAGCTGAACAGGGTTGTGTCAAGGCTTCGGCCTTTGCTACGACAAACCCATCACCTTGTGATTTTACTACAGAGTAACCTGCTTTTAGGTCCTCTCCAACTCTGTAACATGAGCCGTCTGTCCATAGTTCCAAATCAGGACTGCTAAACGGGAAAGCCTGCAAGTCAGCTCTAAGCCTGGAGTACCTCTCAGCTGCCGCCACACAGTCGTGAGGTTCTCCATCCTCAGGCTTAGGAAGGGTCTGCGCTGGGTTCACTATGGAACACCTAGTCAAAGTAACATCTTCCTGTTCCAAAATCCTGTAATAATTTTTCAGACGGGGTATCGTTAGTGCAGATTTACCAGATTCCAACAAATTTTGGATCGCATGTCCTACCATAATATTGACTGGATACCCCATCATGATACTTGCAGCTTTCTCGTACATCAGGAAGACTCCGGCGCAATCTCGGTAGCACGGAGGCATTCCCATTTCCACCTCTGAATAGGCGATGGAGTAGTATCCTATTGGTTGTGGATGGATCCCCACTCCGGTGTTTTGTGCCAGTACTGCGCATGCATACCTCTGATCTGAAGAGGAAGAGACATACAGTATGAACTGCTTGGTATAATCAGGCAAAGTCAAGGCCGGGGCAGCTAACATACGGGTCTTTATGGTCTCAAATGCCCTCAGGCCCTCCTCAGTCCAGGTTACTTTAGCACTCAATTTATCATTTCCGCAAACTTTTATCATAGCTCTTAAAGGCCCTACTAGTTCTGTATAATTCTCCACCCAAGTGGAACTATACCCGACGATTCCCAAAAACATCATCATCTGTCTTACAGTCACTGGCTTTGGAGCTTTCTTAATAGCCACCAAATGTTCCTCTGTAATAGCTCGGTGGCCTTTTGAAATCGTTTGACCTAGATATGCTACTTTAGGTTGACAGTACTGCAATTTTTTCAAAGACACCTTGTGTCCCTTCTCTGCTAGTAGTTGCAATAGTTCGATAGATTCCTTGTGACATGTTGTCTGATCGTCGGCACACAAGATAATATCGTCCATATACTGAATGACTCTGGATTTCAATCTCAGGTCTAACCCGTCCAGATCCTCTCTCAAGATCTTGTTAAAGATGTGTGGGGAATGCTTTAATCCCTGTGGGAGCCTAGTGTACTCATAATGCTCATTCTTATAGGTAAAACCAAAAAAATGCTGGCACTCTTTGCTCAAAGGTACGCTAAAATAGGCGCTACACAAATCTATAACCGTAAAATACTCAGCTTGCGGCGGGATGAATGTCAGTAGTGTGTGGGGATCTGGGACATCGGCGGGATAGTCAATTAAAACCTCATTGACGGCCCTCAAGTCGTGTACCAGACGGTACGAGGTGTCAGGTTTCTCCACTGGCAGCAACGGCGTGTTGCTCTTGGGGCTCTTTGTCTTTCGTAGTACCCCGGCTTCTAGAAGTCCTTTGATTTGTGGCTCGATTCCGGCCACCGCTTTTTCCTTCAGTGGGTACTGACTTTTCCAGGGCAGGGTTGCTCCTGGTCTAAGCTCCACCCTCACTGGTTGAGCAGATTTGATCAGTCCAATGTCGGTGCTATGTTTCGACCACAGCACTTCTGGTATGGCCCCCATCATCTCCTCCTGGAGGCTCAATTTCTGGGGGGTTTCTTCTACTGTCTCCTGTGACAGCTGCACCGTCTGGGGACGTCCCATCCCTGTGCCTTGAATCATTATCTTGACGAACCGTTTGTCCGGGCTTATCCATATGAGTCGGTTCTCCGTCGTCTGTTCGAACTTTATTCCTTCTGCCTCTTTCATCATCCTTCCGATGTTTTGTTGGTCGCACGAGTCGGTCACTTTTAGCGTCACGTGGGGAACGCTGTCTGTGATCTCGTGTTCCTTTTGTAGATAGTTGCTTCGTGCAAGCCGTATTGCTGCTCCTTGGGGACCCATCACTATGCTGGTGGCGTTGAGCTGCACCTCCTCTGGTTGATTTCTCATCCACTCCTCGGCTTGTCTTTCATCCGCATCTTTATAGTATTGTAGAGTGCAGTGGTATGGTGTCTCTGGGTTCCTCGCCGATGGCATATTGGCGGTGATGAAGGTCTCCCATTCCAACGCTGGTCCGAGCAACTCCTGGCTTAGGTTCCCCAACCAGTATACTTCCGGTGGTCGGGGGTCCGTCCTTTGCATCATTTGATAGTATTGGTCTTCTGGGACGTCGATTACACAACCATCAGGCGTGCATAGAATGTTCATCCCCAGCATACCAAGGCCGTCCCTGCCCAGTAAGCCGATGGGTGCGGTGTCGGAGACCAAGATGGAAACAGTCGCCTCTTTGCCTCTGTACTTCAGGGTGACAGGTTCTGTCACTGGAATCAGCTTTTTTATTCCCTCAAATCCAATGGTCCGTACATATCGACCGGACATGGGCAGGTGTGTCGCATCTTTAAGTTGGACCACAGTGTACGCCGCCCCGGTGTCTGCCATCATCCTGACAGATTTATTATTCACCGCTACGTGCACTATTGGTTCCTCCCTTAAGTGTGACAATGACAGCTGGCACCCCCCCATTGAACTATCTGGGCCTCGTCAGAACATCTGTTCCGGCCCCCTGGATGGATTTACTGGGCCCATGTTCTGTTGCTGGTTCTGGTCTTGGGTCTGGCCTTGGTCTTGGGTCTGGTATTGGTTTTGGGTCTGGTATTGGTTCGGTCCGTACCACTGATCCTGGAGTCGGCCGTTTCTTCCTCGGCCACCTCCTCTGTTATTTCCTCGACCCCTGGGGCTGGCTCGCCACCCTTTGTCACAGTATCGGGCAAGATGGCCGAGTTCTCCACAAGTCCAGCACTCAGCCGATGCCGGCCATCCAGACGATCCTCCTCTTGGACGTCCATTCCCTCCTCGGGGCTGCCAGTTCGATCCCCGCTGATTCTGTTGTTGTATGGGTGCCGGTGCTTCCTGTTTTGTGGGCTGTGCTGTTTCCTGGTTGTTCAGTTGTCCACTATTCCCCGTCTCGGCTCTGGGTGGTGTGGCTTGTACCAGGGCTTGGAGGTACTCTACCATCTTGACTGCCTCGACCGGCTGTTGGTACATGAGCTTTCGCTGACTTGCCGTTTCTTTGTCTTTGGCCTGTTGTTCCTTCTTCCTGTGCAGCTCCACTTGATGGCTCACGTTCTCCAGGTATGCATTTAACGGAAGGCTTCCCAGGCACACCACTTCGTTCAATTTCTGTCTCACCTCATTGGAGAGGCCCTTCTGTATTTTCTCTCTTAGCATCGCCTCTCCCATTGGATTTTGTGCAGGGTCTTGGCCGGTCATGTCTCTCCAGGTGGCGTAGGCTTGTGCCACATACTCTCTGGGGGGGGTATCAGGTCCCAACGCACCAATGTGGATCTTATCTGGATGCATCAGGGTGTGATAGGTCTCTCGCAGGACCCGCCACAGTGCTCCTCGGTGAGCGGCGAAGAGGTCCTGGTCGTGGGCTCCAGACACTACATACCGCACCATGGCAGCCTTGGTTAGTAGTTCTTCCATGCCAGCGACTCCTACTTTGTGAGAGAGTAGTCGCTTGACATCGCCGATAGCCAGCTGTTGGCCTACCATTATTTCCTCCAGCTTGGCAATCCATGGAAAAGCCCCATTCTGGAGGGAGGGCAACTTCTCCGATATTTGGGACATGTCTGAAGCATTCCATGGCTGGTACTCCAATCCCTGATGTCTTATCATCAAGGGTTGTATGTTGACCGTAGGCTCTCGGGTACTGGATCTGGTCACTCTTTTTTCTTCCGCCTTTTTCAACACTTTGATTTCATCTCTTGCTTCTCTCATTTGGTCTTCCAATTCTGTTCGTGCGTCGGTGCCCCTTCTCCAGCGTTCGCCGATTGCTTGGTATCCCTCGGAATCAGTGTCTTTTGCCTCTTGGTAGGCCTGTATCTGTGCTTCCAGCTCTCGGTTTTCCTTACTCATCCCATGATGTCGTCGCTTTAATTCCTCCATGGTAGCCGTCAGTTTCATCCGCCGATTGCTTCCTTCGAGGGAAGGTGAGGGCACGGAGAGTGTTGTAGAGTATCTTTGAGCAGGTAAGGTCTTCGGCGTCACTACTTTGATGAGTCTCTCCCTTCTCTCCTCTTCCTCTCGTTCTCTGTCTTTCTCCTGATACTTGGTCTGGGGCTCCCATGTCTGGTCCTCGTCCTCTGTGTCTTCCCAGGATTCGCGGGCTTCGGGGGAAGGGGACCGGCGATAGCTGGGAGCTTGTCTTGACCTCTCCCGGGGATAGTCTCTTCTGGGGCTGAGATCTCTATCGTATAGACTTTCTATTTGGTCATCCCAAGCCCTGATGTCATCGCTTCGGCGTCCCTCTCCTTCCGCCCAGAGAATTTCTTTCTGTGCGGCATTGAGCGGTACATGTTTGCATCGGTGTCTCTTTTCGTCTCGATATCTCTCCTCGTCTCGATATCTCTCCGCCGCCCTGGGATAAGGAATACTGTGGGACTGAACGTCTCGCTCCCTTCTTCTCTCCTGGTCCGTTTCGTCTACTTCAGGTGTTAGGGTGATTGTGGTCACTGCCCGTCCCATCTCCGTTCTACTGCCGCTATTATTGGTTATCTCGTATTGGCTCTCCATGTCTATTACAGGCAGGATAGGGTAGATTGGTTCCCTATTCCTGCTGGCATATGGTGGAGGTGCTATAATTACCTCAGGTGCTTTTTGGGAGATGACTATTGTCCTTTTAGGGGCCAGGGGAGTGATCAGAATGGGAGCTAGCTCCTCTGTCGGCAGGGCCTCCTTATTGACAGTCAAACTGTCCTCAACCATACTCTTCCTTCTCTCAGCTTCCCGAGCGAATTTTGATAAGGTGTCCATTTCTAACATGCGTTTTTTCCCTCTCTTTGTCAGCTTTCCCACTTTTTCCTCTTCCGTTCTATATGTCCTAATTAGAGCATTCAGATCTGATATTATTTCTAAATCAAAAGAGCCCTCAATAGGCCAGGGTTTGGTGATATGTGGCCATCTTTTATTCCATTTCTCTGATAATTCAATAAGTCTTTCCACATAGTAAGGATTGTCCTCGGTGTAAGGATTATTTTTAGCAAGCACTTGTATCGGGTTATCCTCCATCCAACCAATTGGTGTACTCACATCTTTATTTGCCTCCGTTGTCATTTTTCTATATGCGTTTCTTCTTCTCATGTACTAGAGGTTTTTAATTCCTCTTTCTGTGTCTTATTTTATTTTAAAAAATGGTAGCAGGCAAGAGTGATCTTTGTATTCCCTGTCTAAGTGTAGGTGTCTATGCTTTTTGTGACTATCTCCTACTCGAACAACCGCTAACGGTACTTGTAGCCCTGTCTATTCTCTTCTTTCCCTTTTCACTGGTGATCTGTAGTCTTACCTGACTTGCGGTGCCCTCGTTGCCTGGCAGAACTGCTGAAAAATAGAGCACAAAATACAACAGTTCTTTTTAATTTTTCAACTGGAATTTCACTTTACTCCGTTTTTTCAGTATGAATATATCTTCTATCTAATATTCATACCACATCTAATTTTTGAGAGATTTTTTATCAACAGTATGAATAATCCTTTACTTAATTCATACAATCTTTTCAAATTTTTGAGAGATGTTGTGATTGACAGTGGTGTTTGCGTTTCCGGTGTCTACTCCCTTATTTCCGCTTCTATGTTGATCCCTCCTTCGTTGAATTTCCGCTTTCCGATGTTTTCCCCGTGGTCCCGCTCCAATATTCTGTTTCACCTCGAAAATCACAAAATTTTTTGATTAGTGTCACCATCTTGATTACACATTTCATTCAATCATCATGTTTCCATTTTTCAATACTACTTCCCCCCAGTGGACACTTGTCCTCCTCAGACACGTGTCCACTAACATTTGTTTTTACGCACCTTCCGACATCACTCCCTGCACGCCGCGAGGCCCCACCCTCCGTTTTCCGAAGCGTCCATTACAGACTCCCCACAGAGGACAGGATAACCTCACCACAGGTACAAGGTAGTTAACGCCCAGGCACCCCACCTTGTCACTAACCCCAGGAAGCCCAGTGCCCTGCTAAACGGTCATGCATAACCGTACAGACTCAGCACCAGACCCCAGGGACCTAACAACTCTCAACCCATTCCTTCTCCGTGTACCTACTATGGAAACAAAAACTCATTCACAAAAACAACATTACTTTTATAATATCCCCAGGCACGTCCCCCCAGCACCATACCCCCCTGCACACCCCATCCCCCACCCATCGACCCAGACTGTCCAGCAGTCCAGATCAAAAAATGACAGACAGGGCGTACTCATGGTACCTCGGCACCAACGGAACGCCCACCTCCGCTCGGCCCCCTTCGTCATCCTCCTCTACCGCCATTATCTTAGTCATAACAGGTGCAGCCGAGCGGAGTGACTTCTCCACCGCCGGACCGGCTGCGCAGAGAGTCCTAATCAGACACCCAAAGCATGCTCTAATCACCGACACACACACAACCAATACCACAAATATCACCACTGCATAGAGAACGTATTTAACTATCACCCAACCTATATACCCCAACTGCTCCTGACCCCAATCCTCCCACGAACTCACCCGAGAGTCATGGAGATCCCTCGTAATGTTCCTCAAATGTGCTATCACGTCCGGCATCCCTATCTCATCATTTGCGGGCACATATGTGCAGCATTCCTGACCAATCAACGCACACGTACCCCCCGAAGCTGCCAACAAGAAATCCATTGCCGCCCTTGTCTGCATCTCCATTAATCTCAACGACCGCATCTCCTCATTTTCTAGGCTAAACCCCTCTGTTGTTGTGGCCGCCATGTCCTCAAATAATGCAGCCAAACGATCAATCTCCTTCATATTAGCATACGTCCCATACGCAGGAAGCGCCACCCTGAAAAAACGATTCGCATGAGTCGCAGCCCGCGTCTTCCTCGCCCCAGGGTGCGTTGGCAAGACATCCGTTACCCTCATTGCCGGCACCAGATACCCCAACGCACATCTTCCTTTCCAACCCGCTGGCAACGCTGCATACGCATTCTCACCACAAATCCAATACGTACCTGGGGGAGCCCGTGCAGCCACCTTTGCAGCCCCCAGGCTCACCCCCCCTACACAATTTCCCAGCGTGCCCACATACACACCATTCTCGCCGTCCTCACATCTTGTAAACTCCTCCGGCCTAACTGCCACCGGAATAGGCCTAACATCCAACCTAGCCTGCCCCGTCTCACCCCCTAGCAACCGCCCCGTCTTATGATACGCCTCCATCCTCCCCTCACTCACTCCCTTACATAGGAAAGGCAAATTAAATCCCCTCAACACAGAGTTATGACACTCAGTGACTGGGTGGGCCATAAGCGGTAAACCGGCTGCAGCAGACTCCGGCGCTAGGCCGCACACATAACAATCAGTCTTATTCGCACTTTTCGCCACCTCCCTTGCTATTTTTATAAATTTATTTGCGTGAGGCTCCTGCAACGCCCGCTTGTCCACGTCTATATTTATAAGTTCCGGTGCCTGGGGCCAAAAATAAAACAAAACTCCTGCCGCCATTAATATGAAAACCGTTACCAGAGTGCCCATCACCAACACGCACTCCGCACGCCTTGACAAACCAAACATCCTTGGACCGGCCTGCACTCCTCTGCGTTATCCCTGCCTCCCTCCTCCTGCCGCGCGTTTCCTACTCTCCCTGCAACGCCCCACAAACAATAATTAACAACACCCCTTACAACAACACTCTTATTTATACAATACACAAACACGTCCCACCCCACCCCTAACCAACCCTCCAATATTATCTATCAGGAGAGCGGAAGAGAGGGGGTGGGAGGG